>NC_143014.1:417930243-418086014 GCF_055824585.1 Amblyomma mixtum | reverse complement strand
TATCGGAAGAGTGACAAATGCTCATGCCAGCGATGGTTCATGCCCTCGACACCACAAAGGAGGACCACGACAAACGTAGTAACCCTGACCGCCATGCTGTCCCTCCCCAGACGCTGCGTTCGTTGGCTAGCGCTTCGGCCAGTTCCAGCTTCCTTCGGCCCGTTTAGAAAGGCATCGCCTCCAGGCTTTCCTCCAGGCATAGACTCTCCAGGTCGTCTCTTTCGGGCTCTATGCTTTTGGGCAGTGCGATAGCAAAGGACTAAAACCAAATGAAACTTTCGTTACAAAAATAATTAAGTTCTTGTGCACATATTAGCATTAAAAACTTGAGAAATTTGTGACGTGGACGCATGAATATGCGTGTCGGTACATGCGTGCGAGCGTGCGTGCGTGCGTGCGTGAGGGGGCATGGTATAGCGCGTCAAATCCAAAGCCTATCCGACATGCTGCATGGTTTCTGAGATCACCGCCGTGAGCTTCGCTTGTTTTCTCGTGCTGCTGCTGGGCGGTCTTGCGCGCCGCTGTTACTGTGCTGGAATCGCAAAAGAAGAAGGATTACCGGTGTGTGCTGCCGGTGGGCGCGCTCTCATCCAAGAGTAGTAGCAGCTCCCAATTAAGCGATCCGTCGGGGCATATGTGTTATGGATGTCTGGTCGACAACGATAATGAGGTCAGCAGTGCGGTGCCGTCGTTTGATGAGTCGAACCTTTCGGCCTATTGCACTGCTAACTTCGTTGCAAAAATGCCTGGCTCATAAGCAGCGACAGTGGCCATTGTTTCTGTGGTGTGTTTCGATTACAAGACGGCGCCCTTCTACAGTGTGGCTTCCTTGGAAACTTAGTCGGCGGTGTGCCTGCAACGCCTGTCGCTGTCAGCTCAAACTGACCGCCTGCGAGCGCTGCCTTCTTTTGCGATGTGAACGGTGACGGGACACTTACTGCCTGTGGCCGGAGCTTATAGCAAAAGCGAAGAGTGTTTTGTGTGAAGGTTTGACGAAGTGCGTGTGTCAGTCTGGACCCTTAGCAAGTCATACGAGATGCGACATGCAAAAGTGGTCCACCAGTCGCTTCAGCAGAAAGGAGTGCGGATGTTTTTTACGTTACTTCAATCGAGAACTGCCCATGCAAATATTTCAACTCGTCTCTTGCCTAAACAGCATAGTAAAGAAGCTAAAGCAACAAAACTGCAGTTTCCATGCTGTATATTGATTCCGCACTCGTGCTAGAGGTGGGGAATATGTAGCAGTTATTGGCGGAGTTACAGCCTATGAAGCACGTGCAGCTTCATGCAATTGCAGGTTAGGATATGCGCCTTACTTGGTATTGACTTTGTGACCAGACATAGCCATCTGTGAACTAGAAGAAATTTTCTTGCTATAGGATTCTGCAGCATTATGTATGCTTCTGGACACTGAATACCGGGTGTAGAGGGCTAGCATGCGCCATGTGAGTTTATTCCCCCCTTCCCCCTTCCTTTCTTCGCGGCTAAGGAAGGGGGGCTTCGTCGTTGAGCGGGCCCCAGGGAGATATGGGGATGCGCGCGGTCTCATTAGGAGCGCCCATCTTTCTGTCGCCTTTGGTGTCGCCGCTGCAGAACCCGGAGAGCCCCCGGCGGGGGGGGGTGCTGCGAGGAGAGCGCATAGCGGGCAGCAGCCGGCAGCAAAGGGGGCTCACCCAAGCCTCCCATTGTCCCCTTTTGGGGAAGGACGCGTGTTTTTCGCCGGGGCCGCTTTGTACCAGTGCACAAAGAACCAAGAGCGTAAAAAGGTCGAGCCGCCGTTTCATCTTACGCCGACAGCTCACCGCGGTTTCACAAACACCGCTTGCGGCCCAATTAAGTTTCGGACGCTTCGTTCGGAGGTTCGACCGCTTTTCTTTTGAGAAGAGAACACTGCCGAACGAAGCGGGGTCCAGTGCGTCCGGATGAATGGGAGCTGTGGGCGGCGGTGCAGCTGGCTGGCGTCCGGGATAGCCCCGAGGCTCGACAACGCGGGCTCAAGAAGCGGGCGCGCGCAGAAGACGCCGCCGCACAGAGCGAGCACTGCCACCTGCTTAATTGGGGACAGTGGCGGCCATCTCGACTTATGTCGCCGCCCAGACCCCGGAGGACAACTGGTGGCTTCGGCAGTCCATTGTGACCCGATTCTTATCGGAAAGTGGATCTGCGCTCCCGGGCGATGTTTGCAACAGTCGCAGCTGGGTTGGGGCCGACAATTGCCCTAGTGCCGGGAAGCGTCAAGGTCACGGGGACTGGGGAGACAAACGGACCCGTGGCAGTGTTTTGACATGTTGTTCTTATGTGTTTTGCTTTTTCTTTCCATAGGGGAGAGAGTTTGTTTACTACGGTGGAAGTGTGGGGCGGGGCACGTAACCCGGGGGGCCAATCCGTATGTGTGTGAATTCTTGGAATGTACTATGTTTTAAGTGAAAAAGATGCCCTTTTTACAGTATGTACATTTGGGAGAGAGTTATGTGCCTTAAGGAAGTTGGAGGGCGGGCCACACGGCTAATAACCAATCGTGTTAAGAGTTTGACACGATTCGATGCTGATGAATGTGGGTCGGGCCCATGTGTCTTTAAAACTGGGTCCCGGAGCCCGGAAAAGAGGTTCTGGGCTACGGAGATAGATGTAACGCATCTTCGGCTATGCCGAGTAGGGGCCTCCCCTAAATGTTAGCCAGTTCCATGTTGTTGTTGTGCTCACTGCTCAACTTGTATATATATGTAAACTATTGTATATAAAGCTTCAAGTTATATCCCCTGCAAGTTCTCTGTTGTTTGCAAGTATCATCTCCATAGACCTTCAGCCTTCAAGTAATAACAAGCCGTCTCCGACGGGGCACCCCTGGTGCAGAAGAAAGAAGAGAAAAAGAACCTATTCGCTTTTGCTATCAGAAGGAAGCAAGAGCGAAACTTTACTGGCGCAGTCGACAGGATCCTGTTGCTACAGAAGGAAGCACAGGAAAAGGGGAAGACAAAGAAGGGGAGACGTCCAGGCATCAACAAGTCGAACATCGGCGGTTCGGGAGGACAAGGTGCAGGCGGAGAGAAGCGGCAGCCGTCGAGGAAGCCAGGCCTGGTCATCGGAAGTCAACTGACGTCGGTACCAGTGGAGCGGCGACAGTCGAGACCACCGGGCGGCAAGGGACAGCTGATCGCAGGCGGCCGACTTCAGGAGGGACAGCGACGAGCTAGGAGGGACAGCAGTGCTCCGCTTCAAAGGGGTGAGTCCTCTTCGTTCTTCGCATTGGTGCGAACGCCGCTGTCCGAATAAGGCTTCCAGCGTGCATGGAAACACGCTTCGGTCACTTAAACCCCGACAGACAAAAACTCCAGGAAATGAGTGACGAGGAGTACGGTGAGGGGGCCAATCCGTATGTGTGTGAATTCTCGGAATGTACGGTGTTTTAAGGGAAAATGATGCCCTTTTTACAATATGTACATTTGAGAGAGAGTTATGTGCCTTAAGGAAGTTGGAGGGCGGACCACGCGGCTAAAAACCAATCGTGTTAAGGGTTTGACACGATTGGATGCTGATGAATGTGGGCCGGGCCCATATGTGTTTAAAACTGGGTCCCAGAGCCCGGAAGAGAGGTTCTGGGCTACGGAGATAGATGTAACGCATCTTCGGCTACGCCGAGTAGGGGCCTCCCCTAAATGTTAGCCAGTTCCATGTTGTTGTTGTGCTCACTGCTCAACTTGCATATATATGTAAACTATTGTATATAAAGCTTCAAGTTATATCCCCTGCAAGTTCTCTGTTGTTTGCAAGTATCATCTCCTATAGACCTTCAGCCTTCAAGTAATAACAAGCCGTCTCCGACGGGGCACCCCTGGTGCAGAAGAAAGAAGAGAAAAAGAACCTATTCGCTTTTGCTATCAGAAGGAAGCAAGAGCGAAAGAGCAAGGGGGCCGGGACGAGTGATGTTCCGGTGGAGCCGGTTGCGTCGAGGGACGAGATGTTAGATAAACAGATACTGCTCGTAGAGCGACAAATTGAGCTTGCAAAACTGCAGTCTATGCTGCGTAGAGGCGGAGGAGAGAGCTCGGGCTCGCCAGAGGCATGGGACGCGCACGGGGAGTTGAGGCGCTTCTCGAAGCTACTCGCAGGAGCCCTCCCAAAATTTCCGGCGGACGCCGAGGTTCCGGTGTGGTTCGAGTCCGCGGAGAACACGCTCCAGGCGTACGACGTCCCAAGAGACCGATGGGGGCAGATCATCTTCCCGCTAATAGCGGAAAAGGTGCAGTTTCTCTCAACTAGGCTGACGCCATCTCAGCATAGAGATTATGACGCGCTCAAAAGGGCGGTGCTGGAAGAGCTGAGGCTTTCCGCTGGAGAATACCTCAGCCGCTTCCGAGGCTCGCACAGGAGAGTGAACGAAGGGTGGCGGACGTTTGTAACGCGCATCCAGAGTTACCTCCACTTGTATCTTGAGTCGAGAGGAGTCAAAACCCTAGAGGGACTAACCGCGTTACTGGTGGCGGATCAGGTAAAGAGCCACCTGTCGGAGGAAGCTCTAAAGTACATTATCCTTCAAGAAGGGAAGGAGTGGGTGAAGGCGCCCGAGATGGCCGCGCTCCTTCAAACGTTTGAGGAGGCGGAGGGTAAGAATAGCGCCGGCAAAAAGTCCGAGCAGAAGAATTTCGAGGGTCCCAGCGCACGAGGTATCGCGCCAGTCAAGGAAAGGGGTAAACCGTTGACGCTAAATTCTCAGGTGCCGAGCGCTAAGGCGCGCTCCATCAGCTGCTTCAGGTGCGGCTCAACAGGACATTGGAGATCGAACTGTCCGCATAGCTCAAGCCAGACCATCCCGAAGGCACGCAGTGAGAACGCAAATAGCCTGTCCGCTCGGGTAGCTATGGGGTGTGTAGGAAGCGGGCGTGGTGAGCTGACGGCCGTGGCACTCCGTTGCAAGGGTAAGGAAATAAACGCTATCCTTGACACAGGCGCGGAAATTACGGTTGTGAGGGAGAGTGTCGTACCACCTGGGCTGACGAAGCCTCACGGGAAAATAAATTTAATATCCGCATTCGGTGAAAAGGTGGAAGCCAAGCTGGCGGTATTGCCAATGACTATGCACAAGGACACAGGAGTCTTCGCTGACGTAATGGAAGCCGTACCGGTGCTATGCGCCCTCACTGAAAAGTTGGTCACGCAAACAGATTGCCTTCTGTCGCAGGAGGCGTGGGAGTCCCTCGAGGTGGAAGGAAAATCCCAAGGGATTATAGCTTCAGATGAAAGGGGAACCGCGGACTTCATACAGTCAGGTGATACTGAGCAAGCCGCGGGAGAGACAAGGGGTACGCTAGTCGCCCAGACTTCCCTACACGATGAAGGAGTAGGCTCTGCGGAGAGTGGAATTGCTGAGCCCACAGTAACGCCAGGGAATGCGAAAAACATGGCGGAGGTGTTCAGGGAGGAGCAAAGGCAAGATGAGACTCTACAGAGGGCATGGAAAGATGCGCAGACAGGCAAGGGAGGTATGACGGTAGTCGATGGGCTTCTCTACCACACGGATAGGATAGTGGGGCAGCCGGTAATGCAGCTGTTACTGCCCAAGTCCCGGCGTGCAGAGGTCCTTCAGACTGCGCACGAGTCGAGCTGGGGAGGCCACTTGGGGTTTCGGAAAACAATGGCTAGAATTAAGTATACCTTTTTCTGGCCGGGGCTGCGGGAAGACGTAAGACTACACTGCGATAGTTGTCACAGCTGTCAGACGCGATCAGACCTACGCAGGGCGGACAACGTGCCCATTCAACCGTTAGTAAGGCCCCGCTATCCCTTCGAGCAGGTGAATATTGATGTAATCGGGCCGCTGGAGCCTCCGTCAGGGAGAGGTCACAGGTACGCGCTGTGCGTCATCGATCTGTGCACTCGCTGGCCTGAGGTGGTTTGTCTACGCTCCCTCAGTGCCAGGGCAGCCTGCGACGCCCTCCTGACGGTGTTCAGCAGGACCGGTGGGCCGGAAGTAGTCGCGTCGGACTGCGGCACGAATTTCACCGCGGAACTCACTAAAGAGTTTCTGGCAAAATTGGGCTGTTCGCCGAGATTCTCAACCCCGGGCCATCCGGAAAGTAACGGGGCAGTGGAGCGCTTCAACAGGACTTTTAAGAACATGCTGTATCATGTTATACAGAAGGAGGGCAGGAATTGGGATAGGTACGTTCCTTTCCTTCTGTGGGCCTACAGAGAGGTGCCCAATGACACGACCGGGGTGGCCCCTTTCCAGTTGCTCTACGGGCGGCAACCGACGGGCCCATTATCTATTTTGAAGCGCTCTTGGACAGGCGAAACGAACTTGCCACCAACATTAGCTACGTCCCCCACAGAGTACTTGAGGCAGCTGCAAGCGCACTTACAGCAAGCGGCGGAAGCGGCGGAGCTGATCAGTGAAAGGCAGCAGAACGTGTATGCCCGCCAATATAATCAGCGTGCTTCCATCAAAAGCTTCGAGGTGGGGGAAGCGGTGCTCGTGTTTGACGATCAGCGCGGAGGGAAAATGCTCCCAAGGTGGAAGGGGCCAGGTACGGTCACCGGCAAGTACCGTGACCATTCCTACTTTGTAGAGATGCCTGAAGGGGGTAAAAGGCTCGTTCATGCCGGGAAACTCCGCGCATATCAGAGTAGGGTAATGGCGCTCAGCGTCATGTTTGAGGAGGACGACGCGTTCGGGGAAGTTGAATGTGCACCTAGCCCAAAGAGTTCCCAGCCAGGAACAGAGGTACTCTCCGCGGAAATGACCGCCCACATGCAGGAGAGGGACCGAACTGCGATTCGGGACATGTTTAAGAGGTACCGAGACCTGTTCGACGAGAAACCCGGGGTGGCTAAAGTAAAAGAGCACGACATAATCCTGGCAGAAGGTTTTGCGCCTAGAGCGTCGCATGCATACCGGGTGCCAACCAGCTTGAGAGGGGAGGTGAGCAAGCGGGTAGATGAGCTGCTGAATCTCGGCTTAATTGTCCCCTGCGAGAGCCCGCACGCCCATCCCGTCGTCTGCGTATCAAAACGGGATGGCAGCATAAGGTTATGCGTAGACTTCCGCACGCTGAATGCTGGAACGGTCGCAGACGCCTATCCTATGAAACCACCGGGAGAACTAATAATGAGAGTAGGTAGGGCGAGGTTTATCACACTCCTAGACCTCCGAAGGGGGTACTGGCAGGTGCCGATGGCCCCCTCCGCTCAACCCCTTACAGCATTCGTGTGCCACCGGGGGCAGTTCGCTTGGAAGGTGATGCCCTTCGGGCTAAAGAACGCCGCTCAAACCTTCCAAAGGGCGATGGACGACCTCCTGCGGCCACATGCGGAGTACGCGTGTGCGTATCTGGACGATATTTCGGTGTTCAGTGAGACCCTGGAGGAACACCTGCAGCACCTACACAGGGTTTTCGAGACTCTGAGGCGCGTGAACCTGAAGGTAAAGGTAGAAAAGTGTCAGTTAGCGCGAGAGTCGATAAGATACCTGGGACACATCGTCGGTTCGGGGAGGCACGCGCCCGACCCAGAGAAGTTAGCCGCAATCCAGGGGCTGAAAGCGCCGACGTCAAAGAAAGAGCTCCGCAGCGTCCTGGGTTTGTGCGGCTACTATCGAGAGTATGTGCGCAACTACGCTGAGGTGGCGAGGCCGTTGACAGAACTGACAGGAAAAAGGGTCGCGAACAAAATTCCGTGGTCTAGCGAGGCCGACAGCGCGTTCCAACGCCTCAAGGCTGCGCTTTGTGAGGCCACTGCTCTTGGGACGCCGGACCCGGACAAGCCATTTTGGCTTTACACAGACGCCTCCGCGTTCGCCGCCGGGGTCTGCCTTTCTCAGCGGGATGAGGACGGTGCGGAGGTCCCGATCGCCTTCGCGAGCCACAAGTTCTCTCCGACGCAAACCCGATGGTCCACTATTGAGAGGGAGGCCTTTGCAGTAATCTGGGGCCTAAATAAGTTCGACATCTGGCTTTTCGGCGCACCGGTCACAGTCGTATCGGATCACAACCCCCTTGCATTTCTAACGCTCAGCACTCCACACGGGGCTAAGCTAACACGTTGGGCGCTAGCGCTGCAAAGGTACAATGTAGTGGTGCAGCACCGCAAAGGGAGCTCGCACAGCAATGCTGACGCATTATCTCGGCTACATAACTGTTGCTGGCATTCGGACGGCGGCGTACGTGTCGTGGCGGAGGACGGGGAGGAACCCCTGGTGTCATCCGCAGCAGTGATGTGAACGTGTGGTGAAAAGTGCGAACTCTGCCAGCGGCACAGTTCAGACATGAGAACACTGTGCCGCGGGCTGCGAAGGACACTGCATGCAGTCCGTGAAGCCGTAGCTTTCATTGTTTGTACGCGCGTTGGTAAGCACGGCTTGAACGGCAATTCCTCGCTGGCATGGACAGCAAGTGCAGAGTGCCGTCTCTATTTGTCACGCGCCATGTGTGTACGCGGCGTCGTTTGTTGGCCACGCGGGAGGGAAACGACCGACCGCAGCCGCAGGGGTAGCGCGTAACGCGGAAGCTGTAACCAAGTTGCGGGACTGCTGGCGTTGTAGTTAAGCCACTAGCCCTTTTGTTTGTGTGTTTTATTCATCTAAGCGTGCTGCAACCCTTAGATGAATTTTGAGGGGGGCGTGTAGAGGGCTAGCATGCGCCATGTGAGTTTATTCCCCCCTTCCCCCCTCCTTTCTTCGCGGCTAAGGAAGGGGGGCTTCGTCGTTGAGCGGGCCCCAGGGAGATATGGGGATGTGCGCGGTCTCATTAGGAGCGCCCATCTTTCTGTCGCCTTTGGTGTCGCCGCTGCAGAACCCGGAGAGCCCCCGGCGGGGGGGGTGCTGCGAGGAGAGCGCATAGCGGGCAGCAGCCGGCAGCAAAGCGGGCTCACCCAAGCCTCCCATTGTCCCCTTTTGGGGAAGGACGCGTGTTTTTCGCCGGGGCCGCTTTGTACCAGTGCACAAAGAACCAAGAGCGTAAAAAGGTCGAGCCGCCGTTTCATCTTACGCCGACAGCTCACCGCGGTTTCACAAACACCGCTTGCGGCCCAATTAAGTTTCGGACGCTTCGTTCGGGGGTTCGACCGCTTTTCTTTTGAGAAGAGAACACTGCCGAACGAAGCGGGGTCCAGTGCGTCCGGATGAATGGGAGCTGTGGGCGGCGGTGCAGCTGGATGGCGTCCGGGATAGCCCCGAGGCTCGACAACGCGGGCTCAAGAAGCGGGCGCGCGCAGAAGACGCCGCCGCACAGAGCGAGCACTGCCACCTGCTTAATTGGGGACAGTGGCGGCCATCTCGACTTATGTCGCCGCCCAGACCCCGGAGGACAACTGGTGGCTTCGGCAGTCCATTGTGACCCGATTCTTATCGGAAAGTGGATCTGCGCTCCCGGGCGATGTTTGCAACAGTCGCAGCTGTGTTGGGGCCGACAATTGCCCTAGTGCCGGGAAGCGTCAAGGTCACGGGGACTGGGGAGACAAACGGACCCGTGGCAGTGTTTTGACATGTTGTTCTTATGTGTTTTGCTTTTTCTTTCCATAGGGGAGAGAGTTTGTTTACTACGGTGGAAGTGTGGGGCGGGGCACGTAACCCGGGGGGCCAATCCGTATGTGTGTGAATTCTTGGAATGTACTATGTTTTAAGTGAAAAAGATGCCCTTTTTACAGTATGTACATTTGGGAGAGAGTTATGTGCCTTAAGGAAGTTGGAGGGCGGGCCACACGGCTAATAACCAATCGTGTTAAGAGTTTGACACGATTCGATGCTGATGAATGTGGGTCGGCCCATGTGTCTTTAAAACTGGGTCCCGGAGCCCGGAAAAGAGGTTCTGGGCTACGGAGATAGATGTAACGCATCTTCGGCTATGCCGAGTAGGGGCCTCCCCTAAATGTTAGCCAGTTCCATGTTGTTGTTGTGCTCACTGCTCAACTTGTATATATATGTAAACTATTGTATATAAAGCTTCAAGTTATATCCCCTGCAAGTTCTCTGTTGTTTGCAAGTATCACCTCCTATAGACCTTCAGCCTTCAAGTAATAACAAGCCGTCTCCAACGGGGCACCCCTGGTGCAGAAGAAAGAAGAGAAAAAGAACCTATTCGCTTTTGCTATCAGAAGGAAGCAAGAGCGAAACTTTACTCCGGGTGCGTCACCTCTCTTGAAAGCACTCAGATTTGTGTACTTATCAGTACGTTTGAGATGAGAAAATTTTATCAGCTTCTTTTCTTTATTTTATAATTAGCTACACAGCATGTTGCAAAAAGAAAATGTTTTAAGGAAAAGTATTTCAGTTTCGAGTAGAACAGTTCAACAAAGTTGTTTTGGGCATTCTGGTAACTTCAAGATGGTATCTGATGGTTGTATACAGACGCGCAAGTCAAACCTCAAAGGGCATCAAACTTAACAGTACCGCTGAGCTTATCCTTTCGTGCTTTTTATGTGTGTGTAGATCACCTGGGGAAGTTCAGTATTGGATGTTGGATTTCATAGTTCTGCTACAACTTTTATCTTCCTTTCTACACATGAAACATGACTGAACTTGATTACATTCCCCAAGCAAATACCTGACGCCTTACAAGCGTTCCTTACTGTACACAGTTGTCCCAGTGCATTATATCCACTCATGTGCAGCACACTGTTGTGTTGCTCTTGGTCTCCGAATGTGACTCTCAGCAATATGATCGAATCATAGTCCATCCAGATGGTCTTTGTGGTAGTGCAAATTTCAAAACAGATTGAAGAAGAATGAAGAGTGTGATACTTAGTCATGCATCATGCAATGCTGGTGCTAATCAGCAACATGTGTGGTATATATACTTCGCACTTTTGAGATTCATTGGATTTGTGCTGGAGCCATACTGGGAATTAATTAATCGATCTGTGATTTGTCACTGAAATTGAGAGAGGGCACTAATTTCTGAACTTTTGACACCAACTGTGAATTCAAAACTGTCTTTTCATGTAGGCTTACATGGCCTTTTTACGTGTATGTAAATTTATGCTAATGACTGAAAATTGCTTTGGAAATGGTTTTGGAAATTGCCTCGTAACATTCCTGTTACAGCTCACAATTCGCTTTCTGCACGTCATGTTTGATTGAACCTGATTATATCCCCAAGCTTGTATGTTGCACCTAACAAACACTGTTGCCCTTTCAGAGGTATTCCATTGATTGACTCCTTTCGAGTGCAAGCAACAAATGGTTGTGTTGCTTCTGATTTCGAAATATGGCTGTCTGCATGACGGGCAACAACATAAGTGCTCTGGATGGCCTTCATCATGCATCTATAAGATATCTGTAACTTTCAGAATTGGTTAAAGGAAGAACTGAAGGATGCTGTAAGAGTCATTAGCAGCTTGTTTTTTACATTATTTTACAATGAACTTGCAATGTTGACAAGTTCTTGCTCAGTGTGCATGTTATCATGTACAGGTCCCTGCAGTATCGAAGGGAACCATTTTGCACTAAAAGATAATTTTTTGGTTATTTGTTTGCTGAAGTTGAAAATGATTAATGGGTACTTAGGCCAAGACGAAAATTATAAAACAGCAAAACGTGAGCTTATTGCTCATTATTGAGAAGTAATCATTAACTGAATGCGCGAACTCTGTTTGCTTTCACCCTAAATGGGCCTTTACAGTCTCGACAAGTTGCTACTAAGCAAGCAAACGCACACATGGCCACACGCAGCCTCACTGAGCTTGCTCAGTATGCACATAAGCACGCACAGCTTTGGCAAGCCCCCTCTCAGCACGCAGATGTCCACGTACAGAGAGTTGTCCACGAGAGTCCACGATTTTTTACACGCAAAGAGTGTGCGTGGACGTCTATCAGATCACAGTACGCGCATATGTACACACAGGACGCAGAGAATGCGTACAGGTAACGCACAATTTCTGCGCATTCGTGTGCAAAATGAACGTGATCGTACAAAAATCACTGTTCTCGTGCAAACTCACGCAGAGTTTTTTCAATAGGGTGGTCCTGCAGTTTTTACTCATTCCTGTTATGAAAAATGAATTTTGGGCAATAAGGCGTAGTGGTTCTCAGTAAAACGCTTCTGCAAGCTTTTACGAAAGCCAGTTGTTCAAAAGCGGGTGGTTCAAACGTATTTGTGAAGTTTATCATTGGTATTGGGTGCTTACTAAATGAGGATTATTTTTTATGCTTTTCAGATGATTCCGACAGCAATGTGCAGAGGTAGAGTGTGTGCTGTTTGTCATGAAAATAAGACGTATGTATCTGTGCCCATCCAAACACCACTTTTTAATTCTAAGCTACATGCTTTTTATTTATGCAATACCTAACATGCGTAAAGGAAGGTCTTGTGCATAGTACTCATTTCTTCGGCACCTGGCCTCCTGTGAACATTGTGCGCAGCAGCTATACGAAAATACTTAAGCATGCATGTGCTACAGGACGTACTATCGGGGACAAAAGTTTGCAGGACGCGAGTTCTTGGAAAAACATTTAATGTAGCTCTACTCTATACTGTATAAAGGTATTAAAAGCCTAAATGCTCCTTCTTCTGGTAACAATGTCAGGAGACTGGGTAGCGAGGTGGAGGAACAATAAACATTTTTCTGAGAACTTGCGTACTTCAGGCTTTTGTCCCCGATAGTACATAAAAACAATACAGATTATTTCCGCTTTTAGCTCGAATGACTCCGTATGTGTAGGTATGAGGACGTATGCGTACGCATTACGGAACCTTAAGAACACAACAGAAGCGTCCGTTGCCAAAAAAGAAATTCGTTTCCGTGCATAGCATGACGTAACTTTTTATCACCATGAATACGATAATCGTCATACGAAATCTCCGTTTCGGATATTTAGTTCGCACCTTATGTTACGAAAAACCCTCTGGCAACCCATTACTAGTGGGTTTCACTGTACATTTTTTTACAGCACGGCTTCGAGATTGACTGCCTCTTTGTCGTTTTCGGAGCAAGACGCGGATGGCAGTGGTCCTTGCACCAACCAGTGCGATAAAGAGGAAATGGATAACATGACAAGTCGGACAGCAGCGGTCACGAAGAGGGCGGGGCGTTGACGACAAGTACCATGTAGTTCATTGTATCTGGAAGGGCTGCTGCCGCCGGCCCTAGTTCGCTTTCCTTTCTCTTGGCGTTTAAAACATATAAACTTGAAAGGCTGCCATTTCTCACCATCATTATCAGCCCTGATCGCATCCACTGCTCGACAAAGTCACCTCCACTAACCCCCGTTTAGCCCTGTCCTGTGTGAGCGGTGGCACGCTACACCAGCAGATTTCCTTGCCTCATTTGTCTTCCTTTCTTCTGCCCTCGGTTATCTCTTCTCCGCATTACAACCCCACAACAATAAACTTTGTCCTCGTTATTTAGGTTAAGACAGCATTGAATAGGGCTTCCCCGCGAATGAACATCCCTCGTTTTCTGTCTATACGTTACTCAAACTGCGTGATTCCACGAGAGATCAAAATGCTTAAATATTTCGCAATTTTAATTTATTCAATTATTTTATATAAATTGCACACATAGTAGGCAAACACTGAATTTAGTTTTGTAAAATGTTGATATTTGAGCAGAAGAAAATTATCAACGGCGTCGTGGCAGAGGCAACGTTTTCGCGCTCCGATCAATTTCGCAACGTTGCACTGCCGTAAGAATCAAGGTATTTCATCAATGGTGCATATGTGTTGCGTGCTAAAAGCTCAGGAGAGAAAGAATATTTCAAGCTTATTTCCTCAATTGTGAGGAAGTTGCCGCGTCCCAGAAAAAATAGGGTGGCAGCGTGGGAGTCGCTGCCACTCCCATGGAGTTGGCATCCCCAGAGGATGGGTCCCGGCCATACCCATCCCCACCGCTGGCGTTGCACCAGAACCGAGTAGCAGCCGAAGCGAGACCGATCCGAAACTGATCGCGAGGGCAGGGGGGGGGGGGAGGGGGGAGGGCACGAGCAGGCCGCACAGTCGGATTCCCCCCCCCCCCAACCACATCAACAGGCAAGCCACGTCTGTGTTCCTAGAGGTTCGCGTGCCGGAAGCAATTAAAGATGTGAGGGAGAATCGTTTTAGGAATGCCGTCGCAATTAATGTCATTGACCAGAGCACGCTTGAAAGTTTGAGCAATATCAAAACCCTCAGTGGCATCTGCGTTCGTTCCCATGTCCTTCTGGGCAGCGGCACTACGGCAGGCGTCATCTACGAAGCCGACGTGGCCATCCGCGGCTCTGACCTACCCATTTTGATCAACCAGCTACCGACGGTATAGAAATGCTGCGAGCTCAAGGCCTTGGGAGGACAAGGTGGTACATCACGTTGACCTTCCAAGAGGACTGCATCCTAACGTTCGTGAATGTTGGCCACTTTTGGCACGTGGTTAGGCCTTTCTTCCCGAAGCCTCTCCAGTGCCGAAAATGCATGAAGATAGGACACGTGAGTAATGCGTGCAATTTCTCCATCGTGTGCCCACGGTGTACTCAGCCACACAGCGAAAACGCATGCGTGGCACGAGTCCTAAAGCGTGTCAATTGCCGCGGCCCTCATGACGTCCCTCAAAAGATTGTTCTTGCCTGAAAAGGGAACAGGTGATACTTAAATGACAAGAGACAATTCCACACACAGAGAAGCCACCGCTTAGGTGCCGCGACGTCCTCACCCTCGTTGCAGGCCTTCTAAGGGTTTAATGACCATTGCAAAAGATCGTCCAGGGATTTCTGTAACTTGTGCTCCCCTCCACATACCACTCTAAGGAACAGGAGCCATATGACTGGCGAGGCAGGGACGGTTGTGGCAGACTGGTCTTGGCCATCACTGCCTGAGCTACACACAACAGCAGTGACCAAGAATGTATTGCGCACCCAAAGCACCGAGGCTATTGCTAATCAAGCAGAAGGCCGAATTCCAGTAAGACCGTGGACCGGCATGTGGCTTCGTCATCGCTCCCGAAGCAATGCACACTCTCAATGATGGAACAGTCACCGCGCACGAAATTTGTTGAGCGTACTTCTGGTCGGGCAGTAGGTCAGGAACCGACCAAACTCGCAGACGAGCAAGTAATTGCAAAGTTGAAGACGTTCGTGGACACCATGCGTGTGCTGCGTTCCAGCTTTCACACGCCAGCTGCACAAAATGTACTGCAGGTGCTAGATTTGTTCAATTCACTCCTTGCAGCCCTCCAATAGCTGGCACAACGCACAAGATGAAGTCGGAGTGTACTACGTTGTCATCCCCATAATCAGCTGCAATGACAAGCAGCCTTTCTTCACAGTGGAACATCTGGGCTGCCTGACTGCCTTGTGTTAGTGATGGAGGACTGTCGATGTGTTCTACTCAGGTAGCAGCACTCGGCAGCCCTCAAGCTGTGCAGCCTACAGCTGCGGCAGCCTTCGACTTTCAGTGCCTTTATCATTGCTTGTCGTGCTTCCTACGGACCGCATTTCCCTATTTCCTCTTATCATTTTACTCTCCCCTCGTCCCTCTGCCGCAATGCAGAGGGATGAGCCTCAGTGTTCCGGAGCATAATTTGAACGTGAGAGTTAAAAAATCTAGCAATTTGGCCGACCACCCTCGTAACTTCTCACCCTACAGGCGGCAAGAGATCACACTGCTGCCTGGGTCAATATCAATATATTTCATTCTAAGCCACCTTCAACCCCTTCCATACCCCTTTGAGCTTTCGTCTCATCACTTTTTCGCCTAAAGTGGCTCAGTGGTTATGGCGCTCGGCTGCTGACCCGAAAAACGCAAGTTCGATTACGGCTGCGTCTATCAAATTTCAATGGAGCAGAAATTCTACATGCATATGTACTGTGCGATGTCAGTGCACATGATAGAACCCCAGGTGGTAGAAATTTCCGGAGCTCTTCCCTACGGCGTTCCTCATAGCCTGAGTCGCTTTGGGTCGTGTAACCCCCATCACGGCCGGTCTCGACGCGCGCGCTCTAAATTTTCGGCCTGTTAATTGCTGACGAATTAAAACAGCGCAAGGAACGGGACGAAAACACGAAGGAAGAAGACACAGACACGGGCGCTGTTCACAGGTGAAACAATTCACGGAGCCCGAAGAACAAGAGATGAAGTTCAGAAGTGCAAGATGCCGGGCTAGTTGGTAATCCATGATGAATTAAAACAGCGCAATGAACACAGACACAGTGCCCGTGTCTGTGTCTTCTTCCTTCGTGTTTTCGTCCCGTTCCTTGCGCTGTTTTAATTCATCATGGATTACCAACTAGCCCGTCATCTTGCACTTCTGTTAATTGCTGCCTCATATACGATCTCTTTACCATATTTACCTTTACCTGCTCGAGCTTGGCGCATGATAGCCTGCAATGCTTATGTGCCAGTAAACCGAACGCAACACAAGCTGCTTTTTATCGCCTCATTTAGATTTTAGCTGTGCTGATTGTTAGCCCACATTCCTTTTATATCTTTTTACTGCTGCATGAATTTTTTCCATCTTATTTTTTTCCTCATCTATTCCATCTTTTCACGTGTTTTTATGCCGAGTTTTTAGCCTTGTTATCGTGTTTGCTGTGTTAGTCGTTGGCATTTGTTCACCCTGTCTGGGCCAAATTTTCTTGCCATTGTTTTCGTGCTGGTTTACTTCTTTTTGTTGGGGTTGTGCACTCCGTGAATATCTGATCACAAGTGGCTGCTACAGATCGTCCTCTTCATATCTGTGTTGTAGACGCGCCTGTATGTCAATGTCCTTCTGTCAAATATAAGGCATGGATCAAAACACATCCAAAATAAAGCACACTTCGGCGCACTTGTGTGCGTGTCCTCTTTGTGTCCTCGTCTCCAAGCGCAGTGATTCCGTGGTGTCTGACAAAAACAAACTAGCCGCGCGACGAACCCTGAATAAGTTTGTTTCTTGTAAGGAGGGCTCCTTCCAACTCTTTTTTGTGGACATTTGCCTCATTGTTTCCCTTATTGCAAGAGCAACGTGCAAAACAAGGTCTTTGGGCACCTGCATCCGCCACAGGATTGTACGACCTGAAATTCGGGGCCTGTTCGGTGGGCTTCTTCCCTCGGCTGGCCGCGGACACCGAATGTGCAAGATACTGCTGTCGGAATGGTATCGTTTCCGTGTCATCGTCTCGGAAAAAGAGACTTGGCAAAACTTCATTTCAACGTTTCTGCAATACAAACTGAGTATGCTAGTAATAGACGATTCGTTTTCTGTTAAAAATTCAAAGGACGCCATTCTCTTTTTGCAAAAAAACAAGAAAAAACAGTACAGCCTTTCTGGCTGTTTTCGTCAACGTTCAAGACTTGTGTTATAAATCCCTCATTATGAATTGCTCCAATATGATAGTGAGTGCATTGATCAGTATTGCAGCATTGCCTTCCAAAATGACGGCAGCAACGCAGCTGTTGTTTGGCGTTATTATCTATTCCTCTCACATCCCCCACACTGAGTGGAAAGGCTCGCTTTTCATTTAGAAACAAGGTATCTGTATCGGGTCAAGTACCGCCCCATCTTGAGCGACTTGTGCCTAGCCAACCATGACGGAGCACTCAGCACAAACCTGAAAAATTATCCGGTTCTTAAAATCTTAAGGGACGTGGATGATTATCTTGTTCATTTAGACAGCCACGATAATGATTCCTGCAGCAGGTTGACAGTACGTTGGCCAGAGGTGGGCGTCCTCACGAGGGCGAGCCTCCTTGAGGACGTCCTCACCCTCACCTCATAATGATTTCACTTGGTGGGGAGACGGAAGATCGTTGCATGAAAATTCTTGAGGACGAGAGTGAGGGAGGGGAGACATGATGAGGTGAGGGAGGACAAGATGCAAGGTCTGAGGGCAAGGGTGGAGGCCCGTACCCTACTCCGGGCTAACGTTCAGCCCGTTACGGGTTCCCCTTTCAGAGCGCTAGTTCTTAGGGCTAAGGTTCCCGTGTAAGACGTAGTTTCTGCAGCCAGGAGGTACCCGAAGCGAACAGGACAGGCGGGTAGCCGCACGCCTTCTCCGTCACCGCATCCGTGTTGTAAATAAAATAAACAAAGGGAGCCCGCACGAACAGCCACAGCTATAGACTTAGAAAGGAAAGAAAAAACACAGGAAGCGGCGATGAAGCGGGAACAAAAGTAATAAAACAGTCGGAACACTTGGTGAATGACGGCCTACGCAGTCGGGGATAAACCAGCGAGCGGGCAGCGCTACATTTAGTGAAGAAGTATGCGCTGATGAGGAAACGAGTGCCGACACGCGGCAATAATTGTAACGTTGCGATATAAACTTGGTCATGTCTGCTTAAGAAGAAAGGGGATGATTGGATGGCTGTGTCGCGCGGATGGAGCGTCTCTCGTTGTGTGCATGTTTGCGCCACGGAGGCGCCGCCGCTGGCTAAGCAGTACTCCTCGCCATTCGGTCTATTGAATGGGAGCTTTGTGTCCTGGGACTACAAAGGTCGTATCAGAGTTATTGGAAGCACCACTTGTTCTAAGAAATTCGTCGTAATAAGTGGTGAGGTTAGATGATGCAACAATGTTGTTATTCAAATTCAAATTTTCTTTATTTCAGCATCGTTTACATCGATACTAGGGGGCCGTAGACTAAAAGCAACACAAACGGCTTGACAAGGCCCACGGCCCCATACACTCGACATAGGATGACAGAGCAGGAAATCATATACAGTGCAGGAATTTACACACACTGCTCGCATGCAAGCATGAAAATAAAATTGAAACAAAAAAAGAAGTAAATACAAATTCACAAAGAGAAATCAGCTTACACAATGCTATTTAAATAACTGTGAAGCAGAAAATTAAGCATTTGCTTTCCGTAGTTAGTGCGAGTGCGTGGAACTTCCCACTCTTGCGACGTGCGAGTGTCACGCACTTTTCTTCTTTTTGTGAGACGGGAAACAGTGTTAAAGAAATTGTTATTGTACTTTATGGCCATTTTATAGCGCTTAAGAAGGGTCATTTTATGAATGTCACGTATTGAGAGTAAATTGAGGTCTTTAAAAGGGGTTCTGTATGACAGCCATGCGGAGATTTAGTCATAGCACGGACTGCTTTCTTCTGAATCTTATGAAGTTTGGTAATGTTGGTAAAAGTGGTGATTCATTGATGATGTTCCCGTTTGTTTGCTGGCCCAGCGACAGGTTGTGACGGACCACATTTCCTTCAACTGTACCCATTTATTTGCATTTATGTTACAAAGTGGTTCGGCAGGTGCGCCCTGTAAAACCTACAAGCTCTGAAGCTGGCCGGACGCCGCACCAAGCGGGATCCCCATCAGCTTCCGACTATTCAAGATTCTAACACACAAACTAGAAGTTAAACATTTCGGAACCAGCCAGAACCCGCCGCCAAGCGAGGTATATGCCTTCCGCTCTCAAAGAGGCCGCAATCCGCAACAAGCCGGATCTCGATCAGCCCCTGAGTCACGACCGGATCGGACTGTCTCGCTCGGTGACCGCCACGCAACTGCCCTAGCTCTCTCTCGGACGCGCGCATCCCGTCCGTTTCACGCTAGTTTCTCACATCTAACCAATCACTGGTCTTCTCGCTCCCTCCCGAAGAAATCAAGCTTTACAAAAACAAGGCAAAATGACAACTATTCACTCTCCACTTCCACCAACCAGAGTTCAGATACATAAATTTCCGCACGTGCGTGGCGCCTCGGGTCCGCCAGCACCCAAGACCTTAGCTCAAGTCTAGCAGTGCAAACAGCAAAACCTGTTTTTCGACCGGACGCTAAGACTAGCACGTGTGGCCAGCATGCGGTGTTCAGTAGCCATCTCCAAGGGCTTCGATTCCAAACGCAATGAGGGCGTCCTCTGGAACAGTGTGATC
This sequence comes from Amblyomma mixtum, assembly GCF_055824585.1. NCBI lineage: Eukaryota > Metazoa > Arthropoda > Arachnida > Ixodida > Ixodidae > Amblyomma > Amblyomma mixtum. The sequence continues at coordinate 418,066,247 of NC_143014.1, read as the reverse complement.
GCGCGACCCGAAAGGTGATAAAATATGGCCATTTGAAACCGCGATAGTTCCCATTGAAATTGACATGCTCTTGCCATTTTCAAAACTGTATTTTCAATATCTCATCTGAAAGTGAAGATATTACAGGCTGTCTGAGTCCAGAATAGTATGCCATAACGAATTCATCAAATATTTTCGGCTTCAAATGTAGTCAAGGCGATGACAATACTTTATTGGTATTTCGTCGGTTATTAGATGCGGCTCCTCAGCCGATGGGGCAGGCGGGGCTAGGAGAGGCATCGAACTTCCCTTCATCGCACCACGCGACTTTCGGTGGAGCGTTCGGCGCTTTCTCTCCCCGTATGCATGATACATCGTAAGTGCCATTAGCATAGGTTACAATTTTTTGACAAATGAAGAAAATTCGAAGAAAAGTTTCTGTAACAAATTCAGATGCTGTATGGCAGGATACTAGAACTCATGCAGTTAGTCCGGATATTCTTGTGTCCACCCTTCAAACGGTTCTCAACGGTCACACCTATACAACGAGGGAACGCAGATCAGCCAACTCCCGACCTTCACCTTCTACAACTTTGGGCACGGCGAAATCAGGGGAAGATATAGGCTGGAAGATATAGGAAGTGGAAAGATAGGTGCAGTCGTTTGTGCTCAGGAACAACCAACAGGAAAACGAAAAAATGAAAATTGATTTTGAGAAAAGGAAATTACGCAGTAACTCTCACATATCTCGGTGGACCCCCGAACCGCACCGTAAGCGAAGGGCGGAAGGCGAGAGTGAAAGAAGAAATAGAGAAAGAGGGGCCGTAGTGGAAGTCTCCAAAATAATTCCGAGAACTTGGGAATCTTAAACATACACTGACATTGCACAGCACATGGGCGTGTCTTGCGTTTCGCCTCCATCGAAACCCGGGCGCCGCGGTCGGGATCGAAGCCGGGTACTCCGGCTCGGTAGACGAGCGCCTTAACCACTGAGCCAACGCGGCGGGTATCTTCTCTGGTTTTTAGTCAAATGTAGCGTGGTGCATGACCCTGAAGGACTTTCGGCGGCATATAAGAGGATGATGATGATGATGGCTTTTTATGGCACAAGGGCATCTGACTTCTACGCCCAGAGCGTCATCGCACAAGGTATTTTCTTCTACTCAAAGTGGGGTCAAAGACCCATTTCCAAAGCATTTTACCGTAACTAAGCCGACCACCAAACCAGGGGAAAGCTTGCACCCATTCTATCACCGGTGGGTACCCGGCGGCACTGGGGATCGAAGCCCGCACCTCCTGCAAGCGGTGCGCTGACCACGATGCCATCGCTGCTGTGGCATGGAAAAGGAGCGAAAGATCAAAGATCATCCTGAAAGTATTAGACTCGCCTTCCAGCTAATGCCAGAGTAGTTTGCAGATCGGGCTTCCATCTTTTTCTTCCCAATCATGCACAGTATCCGGCCGTCCACCGACAAAGCACGTGGTTGATAAAACGGGGATAACACCACCATTTACAAATTAGAGTTATTCGCTGCTATTGAAGAAGCTAGTGGCAAAACTGCGCCTGGGCATGACGATGTTCTTTATGAGGCTACCGCTTTGGCGAAGGGATGCGAAAACGTGTTAAATACCAAGATCTTTGAGAACATGGAACGTATGGGCATTTCTCTACATGTCAGAAAAGCGGTACACAATCTTCTTAAGTTCTGACATGGTAAAGGTGCGCTAAAAGAACACACACACAAGACAGGGTGCAGGACAGGAGAATTACCGTGTCAGAAGTAATTCACCAACTAGCCCGACAACATGTTCTACTTAAGCATAAGCATAAACAGCGAGAGGACCGCGTGTTTTCTTTCCGGATAAACGGGCAACAAATCGGCAATTGCACCCTATACAAAGGCGTGCCACAGAGTTCAGTTTTGGTACCTTTGCTATTTGACATCGCGATCGTACCATTGACTTGGAAATTAGCTGAAATACCTTATATGCAGTTCACTATTTAAGCTGACGATGTCACTTTTTGGACTACTCATAGACAGCTCTGAGACACAGAATTTTTATCTGCAGCAAGCCTTAAATACAATAGATGAGTGCGTCCAAGATGTACGTCTGGAACTGTCACCACAAAAGCGGAGCTACATTCATGTTGCAAACAAGAATGAATGACAGCAATTCGCAACTAAACAGTGAATCTGAAGTTTAGAAATCATGCATTACGAGAGATACACGAGTTGAGAGTCCTTCGCCGAGACAGCCTTCCATCTGGCAAAGGAACTGAACGGCTACATAGAATGAAAAAAGCAGAGGTGAATTCCTTGAACTTCATCAAATGCATTTCGTCTAGGGGAGGAGAAGCCCAAATGGAGAAGGCAAGGCATCTTGTAGAGTCGGTGCCTCAGCCGAGGATACTATATTAGGACCAGTTCTAATAACTCACGAGGCAACAATGGGCCGAGTTGGAAACAAAAAAAAACAGGAATGTAATGAGCACCATGACGGCCTCTCCTAAACATACTACCATCCGGTTTCTCCTGGAATTTGCGCAGTTCAATACACTGACAGAACTGATCAGCGAGAGGCAATAACTACCTCCCTCCCTCCCACCATCCTTCCCTCACTCCCTCTCTCCCTCCCTCATAACTTAATGCGATTGAAGGAGGTATCTTTTAGAAGGATAAGGGCTGGGGCGGCCCTTACCCGTCGGCCACGTGCCGATGGGGCTCTGAAGAAGACGTAGGACCCACCACCTGGCCGAGGTGCTCCACACCGGCTGCAGGGGTGGATGTTCGCTACCTGCAGTGGACTTCTTCAGGGCCAATGGCCTCAAGCACACGGATTCTACTCGAAGTGCGACTAACGGTGACAGGAGAGGAGGATTTCTTCAAGTGGCTGACCGACAACAAATAAGAGAAGGAGCCTTCACTGGTTCCTGTATGAAAATACCTTACATGATTTCCTGTAATATACAGCGAACCCAAATTATGCCTTTATAGCAAGTGTACAAAAAAAAGTTTTCAAATGAGGTCTTATAATTATACCAGATGCAAAACTCAGCTTAAAAATGTAGCAAGTTTCCGAGGCCATTTTCTGTGTGCTTAGGGATGGTGACGCCATCTGGAAGTGGTAAACGAAAGCTACTGCCGTACGTGTCCATTGTACTATGAAAAGCTTTTCTTTCTTGCTTTTTTATTTCTGAATTTGTATGTGGAACAGTTAAATACGTGCATTTTTTTTTATTGCGTCTGTTTCATTTAATTTGTTGGGAGGCGCTGGTGCGTTTATCAATAATCTCGAAGTTTGCAGCCGCACACTTAAAATCTATTAAATTCACCGCGAGCAGCGCGGATATCTGTATTCACCCGAATATCGGCCACGTCAAACTGCCGTTTTTTGATACGTGGACCCTATGGGAAGTTTCGCAACTGGTAGTATCAAAGATCTCTGTTCATATGTGCGCCGCAGGGCCAAGTGCTGCCACAGGGGTCAGAAAAGGAGGAACGAAAATTGCCGCCAAAAATCACCTGAAATCAGTACATTTCCTCAATATTGTGGTCACTTGTTTAAAAACGTTTTCTCTTTACGGTGTCGGTTATTCATTCATTACGGTACGATATAGTGACAAAAGAAAAGTACCACTGCTCTAGTAACGAAAGCCAAGGGGGTAGCGACATCAAGTGACACGCCGGCAACTGCCGGCACCGCCCAACAGGGATATAGTATAGTGCTCTAACAAGGAGGCACTGGCCGGGCCGTGCGTGCGGCCTCCGGTCCATCGGGAGAACATTTTCGTTATCAGCCGTGAACCTGTCAGATGTTCAGAGCGCAGAGTAAAAAAACATGTAGAAATTATACCTGGTCAGGTTGCTGAATTCCAATCATCGAAGTCTTGTTTCACTAAACGAAGTCTAATTTCAGCTCAGTGAGGTTGCAAAGAACTGGCTAAAGCGCAAAAAAGTGCTTCTACGAAATTCCACCGACAAATCAAAGTAGGGAACAATGTATTGGTGTGGATTTTTTTTACACTCACTGTGAGTGATTCAGTACAGACGAATCTTATTTCTATTTTCTAATTTCGCTGGAACTGCGGCTTAGCAAAGTAGTAGAGCCGCCAAATATGGTGGGTAAAGACAAACACTGTAGTCTTATCATGGAAACAGAGCAGCAGCTTAACCACCATGGTCCGAATAATCGCTCGGTCGGCCTTTCATTGTACGAGGTGGTCAAAAACAAAAAGCTGCACTGCTTTCCCCGTAACAGGAAAATCTCGTGGTATATTTCTATCCCTGGCGAGACGGCCAACTACGTAATCGCCCGCCTGATTTTATAAATGAAATTGCTTGCAGGCATGGTCCGGAATTGATACTCAGCATTTGAGCAATCCGTAGACGTGGGAGGAAAAAAAATCATCAGTGGTTTAGCTTGCGGATGACCACACATTATTGTGTGCTAGCACCATTAGCCCTGGTTTTGCATGGTTTATCTTCAATTTGTATGATGTTGCTTGAACTGAACTTGCTTACCTTGGTTGATATAACATATGATGTTAATTTGCGTGATATTACAGACTTCTACTGCGCAGACTTACTGGGCAGACTTCTACTGCGGTAGAATTGGCCATTCTCTATATTCACTGATCTCTGGGAGTCCTGATTCCACGCCTGGCGCAGTGGTGCAGCAGTTAAGCGACTCGCCAGTGCCCTGCGATGGCAGGTGCTGCCATCGGTGTGGCTTGTGAGAGCCAAGTTCTTGCTCCTGAGGAAGCTCTCGCGACTAGTCATTAACTGAACTGTCATGGTGGGAAGGTTTCCATGATGTCACGACGTCACATGACCTAGGTGGCCCACGTGCCAGAAGCAGATTTTAGACAGACAGACAACCGCTTTTAGTCGGAGTGGAAGGGCAATAAAATGGCAACCACAGGAATCCTTCACTCGAGACTCGGGAGGTTTTTGATTACCATAATTAAAGCCAAAAATTGTATTTTAGGCCACCAGTGGGATTTTCAAGTGGCCTGAGTAATGTTTTATTTTAAGCGACAGCATAAGCGCCTCACTGCTGCAGGAAGCCGGCATCGCACCTTCGAAAGACACGATAACAATGAAAAACTTCACAGGCGGGGCAGCTGGATTCGAAGCCGCAGCGGCGCAAAAGGTTCAGTTCCGCTGACCGGTGCTTCAGACTATAGTGTACTAGATTAGTTGCACTGGGGCGAGGGAAGGCGCCGGCAGGCTGCGCGCGGGAAGCTGAAATTCCGGAAATCTGAAGCGGCCGAGAGGCGGCGCCGCTTTGGCTTCACCTGGGCCTTCACAGAACACCACGGAGAAGTAGGTAGGAGGAATAGTAGGCTGATACAACAAAGAACAAATTGCCAAAGAATAAAATCAACTTGCAAATAACAACTCTGGCATCAGGAACTATTGCCGGTAAAAGGACGTGGCTAGGGTAGATTATTTACGGACGCGGCACAAATGCAGGCAAGAAAACAAGGATCTTGTTTAGTGTCTCAGTGATGATATAAAGGAGTTTGGAGACGATGTTGATATTATTCTGATGGGTGACATGAATGGCCACATCGAGGATCTGGATGGATACACAGAATGTAACGAGAAGTTAATGCTTCTGTGAGCGGCACAACCTAGTCGTGCCGATCAAAAGAGAGATGCAGAGAAGTCAAGAATAGAGCGCAGAATTAAACGACGAACAAATAGCGCTCATAGTACCCGGCATAAAGGAAGCACTAAAGAAGCGCTTAATAGAAAAGTGGGATTGTAATTAAAAAAAATAGAACTTCTCATCAGTGCAAAAATGAAACAAGTAAAACGGGTAAACCGCTGCACAGGAAAGAGGAAGCCATGAAGCTAGTGGAAAGCGAAAACTAATAAGGGCATCAAACAATGACGGGTGGCTTCAATTTACCACAGAGAAAAAAAAAGTTGCAGTTATCTCAAGGGGAAATAGGCCAAAAATGAAAATATTCTCGACAAAAGAAGCAGCTATTGCCGGTCCTTCTCCAGGCTAAAGCAAAGCCTTTGATCGCTGGTTGGCTCAAGCTCGCTATGAAACTAAAGGTGGGCCAAAAAAATTTTGTAACCATATAAGCTGGCTGGGTAGAACGAATCAAAGCAAGCAGGGACAGATTCAAATTCCTGGGGGAAAATATTTAGAGGGAGACGATACGGTGAACTTTATTACGTCAGTTATAACGGCGTCATTTAGCAACGGCAATAGGGTGATCTCCCCAAGGGAGGGAGCAACACAGGACAGCACAATAGAAAGCAGCTTAGAAATGAGCAGTGCTAACTAGAAAAGGGCGGAAGCAAATACTTCTAAATCCATATCCGCAGTGATAGATGAAATTCCAATCAAGCTGCCCAAGAAGCAAGGAAGTGCTTATAAAAGCATTGGAGACAGTCATAACAAATAAGCAAATTCTGCACAGCTGGAGACAGAGTAAAATGAATTTGATTTATAAAGAGAAAGGAGCTAATATAAACATAAAATCCTTTCTACGGATTACGATAACATCTTTTATATGCAGGCCGGCAATACAGCCGGTGAAATTAGAAATGCAGTCATGGGTGCAAAGTAATAGGATTCTCGGAGAACGTTAGAACGGGTTCAGAAGGGGTAGGCTCTTAGATGACAGCCTGTTCGTGCTTAACCAATGCATAGAAATAGCTAAGCCGGAAAGCAGACCTCTGTAATTAGCCTTTCTGGACATAAGCGGTGCATACAACGTGAGCACGGAACTCATGTGAAACATATGAAAAGATGGAGGTAGGTGTCGGTCATGAGGTAACAAATTTTCTACAGTAAATCTACGGCGATAATAAAATTGAAATTACAAGGGAAGGGACAAAAAGTACAACTGTGGACGTACACAAATTATTATGGCAAGGTTGTCCTTTATCATCGCTGCTGTTCGTGCTTTATTTGATAAATATGGAAAGTAGGCTGCAGGGAAGTAATCTAGATTATAATCTGTCCTACAGATTAGGCGGACATTTCGTCGAGCATCGGCTCCCGTTTTTAATGTATGCTGACGGTATTGTGCTGCTAGAGATAGTCAGGGAGATTTGCAATCTCTGGTTAATTGTTGTGGATACGTAGGAGATGTTCTAGATTTCAGTTTTAGCGCAATTAAATCAGATGTGATGACTTTCAACGATACAACTGATCAGGTGCTTACCATGTATGGTCATGAATTACCGATAGTGTCCGAATAAAAATATCACACGGAAGGGTACACAAAGGACATTTATACACGGAAACGCATTACAGGGGTACAACAAATATGAAGCACCTAGAGGTGTTTGAAAGGAATAATGGTTACGGGGCTTACTTTCGGTAATGCGGTTGTGTCCTTACGAGCAGAAGTTCAGTCGAGATTAGAAGTAAATCAGAGAGCTGTTGGAAGATTAGCACTATCTGCCCGCGGCAAAAGCACGAAGAGATGCAGTACAAAGGGATATGGGCTGGGCATCCTTCAAAGAATGGGAAGCTCATGTTAACATATCGTATCACGAACGGCTGAGGAAATTTGACGATAACAAGTTGGCAGCTGGGGTATTTAAATGCTTACGCAGAAAGAGGCTCTAGGGTTTAGAGATTACAATGGTCATGTAAATAAATCTGCGGTAGAAGTTAGCAAAAAGCGATTGGAAGATTGGTGGCTCAAAAGCAGAGAGGTGATATAAGGTTAGAAGTGTTGGTCTGAATCCGTATTAAAAGAAAATGCCGAAGTTTAATAACAATTTACAACAAATCTAAAAAAAAAATAGAGGGAAAAAAGCCGACCATGGTGGCGGCTGCCACCATCCAATTTCAAAGGGGACGCTCTTATCTTCCATCCATCCATCCTTGGCGACTGGGCCCTGCTGTCGTGGCGTTGGGGTTGCATGCCGGCTTGCCTATTCCGTCGTGCTTGCACTGCGTAGCGTGCTGACAGTTGGGCATTGCGGCTGTGTTGCGTGCACTCTTCGTGGTCCACACGCAATGTGTCTCGGCAAGACTTTCTTTGGAGTTCCCGACGACGAAACCAAGCGCCGGATTTTGGGAGCGGATCCTCCATCGTGCTGACAAGACTTTGGAAATGACTGACGCTGTTTGCGAGCTTCATTTTGAAGATAAGCACATTTTGAGAGACTATATACGCGTTTTCGATGTCACGCTAATCCGCCTTCAACGTGGAAAACCATCGCTTTCATCGAACGCCGTGCCTACCATTCTGTACCAACTTACCAAAGGAAACCGAATGGTGAATGACCGTCAGTGAAGAGATGTGAAGAGAGTGAAATGCCACAAAGCACAGGAATTGTTTGCACGATGTAGGTGACTGCAGCACAACTTCGCCACCTAGCGAATCGGACGAATGCGTAGAGCCAGCCGTCCCATTCTACATTAAAAATATGCCAAAGCGGACTGACCAATGCTCTAAGCACAAATCTGGAAATTGTGATAATGCTGACACCCAAGCTTCGCACAACAATGAAGCTCACTCTGCCATTTTTTTTTATCTGCGGTATTAATCCCGATGAGGTAATTTGTGGAACATACTGGCGGAGGAGCCTGATTGAGATCAAGTTTACCGTACTATGGACGAAACAAAGCGTGAGCAAAGCAAAGGTGTGAGCAAACCTACATGCTTCATTTCTGTGCCCCTCACAAAAGCAATAGAGCAGCAAGAGTAGCATGAGGACGGGGCTTAACTCGAAATGCAGGAGAAGCGTGACTGCGAGTCCTGGTTTTAAATACCGTGTCGTAATTCTTTAATAGTAAAACTATAGAACTACATTACTGTGTCTTGCATCATACTGCAATGCTGCGGCGACTGAATGGGCTACAAAATCTAGCATATCTGTTTATTTAGTGTTAATAAAATCTTGCTCTTTTTACTGGAACAGTATATATGCCTATCTTACAAATACCCAAGGAAGGCAAACATGGATGAGTGAATACTGGAAAATTGCAGTGCAGCAGTAACAAGGACGAGATGAGAAGAACGCAAACACAAGCGCTGACTAACAACTGTCCAGTATGCAGAACCTACTAGCCAGTCGCTATGTTTTAAGGATGAGTGAGGTGGAGCGAAGTACGCTGCGCAGCACATTTGCCGCCTACAGTGCGACTGCTTAGTCAGAAAAATCGCCTTGCGAATGAAAAATTCAGCATCTAAAGCTTAGCACCAGCTCGGAAACACCATTCACTCAGTCAGAGGCCGTCGTCAGATTTTATTCCCTTCTCTGCATTTTTATGCGTACTTTTGCCTTTAATAAGTGCAACTGTTGGTCTTTAACTTTTTTCCAGGTCTTTACGAGGTCTTAGTGTGAGTTCATATATGCAAGTGAAAATGCGTTATTGGTAGCCTGCAGGCGGTACTAAAAATGCTGCTACTGCTAATGATAAGAATTGCCGGGAAAGGAAATGCACCATCTCTTTCACTGTTGGTGCACACTTCACCGACACCGGTGCGGAGAGTCATGATGAATGGAAACTATTTGGCTTTTTGGGGGGTTACACATCTTATAGCGACTCAGTATGTATAAGGGAGATAAGACTCTCGACTATCTTGGGTTCTTTGACGTGCGCCGACATCGCGCAGTCTACACGTGCCTCTTGCATTTTGCTTTCATCGAAATGGGGAAAATGCAGAAGCCACTTGTACTGTGCATGTTTGTGCACATTATATAAATACCGCATATACTCTTGAATCAATACATAAAACAAGCATAACAAAGAACTTATGAAATGCGGCTTCCGAGTATGGCAGAACGGCGGCCGGAGAGCACGGGAGACGACCGACGTGAAGGGTACTGCAGCGCCATCTATGCGCGTCTGGGAAAACAGCCTCACAGCGAATCCGGTTAGTACAGGATACTTGACACTATTACGCCATCACCGCAGCTTTCTTTTCCATCGTATTTATTACACTAAAAATGAATTCTATTTACATCAACCATTTACAAAGCTTTTAGGAAACGCCACGAAAGACATCTCAAAAGAAGGAGCAACAGAGCACTGGACGGGAGGTAAGGCTGAGAACGTCAGTAAAAGGGAGTGCCACTACGGTTTAATTTCAGTCGGTACATACGCTTCCCTCAGACGACCAAACATTTGGCAGAAATCTTAACGTACTGATTGTTCGAACTGCAAGGCTATGGAGGTCTGGTCGCAATGTCGTCGTCTCTGTCATCTACAACAAAACGGAGAGTTGAGCTAGTTGGTACATGTTCCTTGGAAAAAACAGCGCTAAGAGGAAGGACAAAGCAAAGAGTACAACAGGACCGGCGCTGACTATCAACTGAAAGCTTTAATAGAAACAACAAGCAATATAGACTCCATCGACAACCAAGAGCGCATGGCAACGCCAAATGCTACAATGATATGTACCCCCATTCTTAATGAAACTAGGATCTTGTACAAGCACAAAGATAAACTAACACGGAAAATCAGTGAAGCCTTTCATATCCAAAAAAACAGTGCATGACTCGTGCGTGAGCATCCCCTCTGTAACAGTTCATGACTGTGAACTAAAGTATCTTGACCCAGGTGATTGATTGATCATTGTAGCTTTTGGTGTTGCCATGCGCTCTTGGTTGTCGATGGAGTATATATTGCGTGTTGTTTCTAATAAAGCTTTCAGTTGGTAGTCAGCGCCGGTCCTGTTGTCCTCTTTTCTTTGTCCTTCACCTTAGCACTGGTTTTTCCAAGCAATCCGTCACCCACCCGCGTTCACGCGTCTTAAACTGCCAGTCTCTCTCGGTGTAGTTTGATAAGGTGGTCTTCATCATCTTCCATCCGTGCTGGTGGAAGCGCCATACGACGAGCATGCAGCAATCCGCACAAAATGTCGGGAGCTTAGAAGCAGTGAAATTCAGTTAGAAGACAATGCTATCGCAGTGCTATCGGTTAATGGTGATTAAGCGACCTAAAAACTTTGCTCCTTCGTAGTAGATTCTTTGCTTAGCAGTTATTGTAAGTCTTGTGGTACATGCTACTGCATTGCTTGCGGAATGTTCTTAGCATATTACTTTCCGTACACCAACACAACAACGCACTGACTCATTTTAGCAGTGCATACAGATAACAATGAAATGTTACAAGTGCAGGGCGCATGTATGCAGGCAGTGCGTGCCAGAAGTGAAGCCAGAGTGATACCGTGGGGCTCAACTCGTGACTATCTCGATTTTGTCTCGCGTATTAGCTCGAACAGCTCACACGCCCAAACACACAACAATTAAAGCATCTAGCCTCTCGTCCAACTCTGCCTTTGAGAGCTTCTCTTATATTTTTGTTGTGTCCCCTTATTGCTTTTGTGTGTGTGCGCCCCCTCCTAACGACCACTCGCATTCCCCTCCTAACGACAGTTCGCATCCTCCTCCTAACGACCACTCAATCCTCCTCCTAACGACCACTCAATCCTCCTCCTAACGACACTTGCCCCTCGTCGCACGCTGTCACCAGATGCCCCCCCACGGTGCGCCCCCGCACCCTCCTCCTGTTCTGGGAAGCCACTCCCTCCCGTGGACGCTTCTCAGCTCCCTCCTTTCTTCGGGCCGTCAGTTCGGCTGCTGCCTCGGTCGACGCTGGTCGCACCCTCTTCAGCTTTAAATAAACGAAGTCTAAAAGTACCGTGTGCGTCTTTCGCTGCATTCAACACAGCGACCGGACACGACAGTGGCGACGAGAAAGTGGATTCGACCCGCGCTACGCAACGCTATTGACAAGCCATGGCTACGCGAGGGTTTCCCAATCAGATACCAGAATTCAACGGCTCATCGTGGTCATCGTGGGTTGGACGCCTTCAGTTCTACTTTGAAGCTAACAACATCACAGACCCAGCCTTGAAGAGGGCCAACCTGCTGACGCTGTGCGGGGAGCAGACCTACGATACTGTCTGCGCCCTTATTCAGCCAAGCACACCAGCGGCAGTGTCTTACGACGACATCGTAAAAGCGCTGCAAAAGCACTACGACCCAAGGCCATCCGAGGTCTACAGCCGGGCTCGCTTCCAACGACGAGATCAACTGGGAGGAGAAACTGTGAGCGCCTACGTAGCCGCGCTCAAGACGCTCGCTGCCGACTGCAATTTTGGAACGCTGTCGACAACAGCTACCGGGCAGGAGGGAGACGCAGCTTCTTCTGCTAACACCACCATGCTTCCCTTGGACGTGATGTTACGCGACAGATTTGTGTGCGGACTGAGTGACGAGTCACTGCAGCAGCGCCTGTTCGCTGAGAAGGACCTCACATTCAGCAAAGCTTACGACATCGCCGTTCGAGCGGAGAGCGCCGGTCACCAGCAGAGAGGGATTCGCCGGAACACCGAGCCGGTACACCAGACAAGCAACCAGGTGCGCAAGCCTTCTGTTGTTGTAAAATCGGTCAAAAAGGCACAACGCTGCTGGCGGTGTGACGACCAACACAACCCCCAGGGATGTCGATTCCAGTCAGTCACGTGTAATTTTTGCCACAAGCGAGGGCATATCGAAAGAGCATGCATTACGAAACGGAGACTTGCCAAGATAAAGTCACCTTCCCAGCCTAATCACAGCGTCAACGCCTCAGAGAATACGCCGCTATCTGATCTCCATGGAACAACATCAACAACACCATCTGTGTTGTACGACCTGAACACCATGAATCTCGGCACGCGACCGAAGATTTGTACAGAAGTAAGCGTACATCACCAGCTGATTAAGTTCGAGGTGGACTGCGGCGCAGCCTGTACTCTGATCAGTGAGGACACGTTCCGAACTTCATGGCCATCTGACGCACCCGCCCTGCAACAAGACGACACGCACCTGCGAACGTGGTCAGGACAGAATCTGCCACTATTGGGCTCTGCCAACGTGCAGGTTAACTACAACGGCCAGACCCATACGCTACCTCTGCTTGTTGTGAAGGGCACAGGATCAAGCCTTCTAGGGAGAAACTGGTTTTCTCCACTAGGCGTGATGATATGCGGTAAACATCAAAACGCCGATGCGCTAAGCCGTCTGCCACTAGACGCAACTGTTGACGAACCATTTCCACCAGGAGACGTTCTGATGTTCGAAGCACTGCCAGAACCTCCGCTTACAGCAGGCACAGTTGCAGCATCTACGCAGAAGTGCGCAGCTCTCCGGCTAGTTTACACAGCTGTTCAACAAGGCAACATGCATAAACTCAAAGGGGACAACTTCGACGCTTACCGCAGGCGAGCTACAGAGTTGAGCACCCATCGCGGCTGCATCATATTTGGATCCCGAGTTGTGATGCCGAGAGAACTACGCGCACAAGCTATGTCTCTCATCCACGCCGGACATCGGGGCATCGTTGCAATGAAAAAGTGTGCCAGAAGCTACATGTGGTGGCCTGGCATTGACAACGACATCGAAACAGTGGTGCGAGAATGCAAGCCTTGCCAGAACAGCCGGAGCGCCCCGCCGAAAGCTCCTGTCCCAGAATGGGAAAAGCCAGACACACCATGGCACACACTGCACATTGATTTTGCAGGACCAATTGAGGGCTGCACTTTCCTTGTGGTCGTAGACGCCTACACAAAGTGGCTTGAGATAAGGCAAATGGGACAGACGACTTCGGCAGCAGTCATTGACAACCTCCGATCACTATTTGCAACGTTCGGCCTGCCGCGCAAGGTAGTGTCGGACAACGGAACACCGTTTGTGTCTGCGGAGATCCTCAAGTTTTATCGCGACAACGGGATCTCATCAGTTACATCGGCCCCCTACCACCCAGCGACAAACGGACAAGCCGAGCGCTACGTAGCCGAGCTAAAACGCGCCCTTGAAAGAGATCAGACAGGCTCGCTGCAGCGCCGCCTTGCGCGCTTTCTCTTCAAGCAGCACACGACGGTTCAGAGCACAACAGGCGAGACTCCCTCGAAAATGATGTTCGAGCGTGAAATGCGAACCCAGCTCACAGCCATCCTCCCCGAGCCAAAGGCAGAGACGTTCCGGGAAGAAAAAGCAATTCCGCGCTGCGGCACGCTTAATGAGGGGCAGCGCGTCCTCGCCCGACAGTTTCTGAAAAAGCCACGCTGGGAGGAAGCTACAATTGTCAGACGCATAGGCCTGCGCTCTTGGCTCGTCAACATACATGGCACAGTAGCACGCCGACATCTCAACCAGCTGCGTAGATTTACGACGCCGTCTGAGAGCTGTCCGCCAGCGGAGAGAACACGTGCACCATTTTCCCACATAGCCTGGCACCTCTTCCCGGAAGAAGAGACTTCGCCCAGGACAGACCTAGGAGACACAGCGAACAACAGCCAGCCTACAAGTGTTTCTCCCCCGAGCGCACAAAGCCAGCGCGCCTCCACGCGTGAGCGCCGACCCCCTGCACGATACCAGGCAACTTTCTAAGGGGGAAGGAAGTGTTGTGTCCCCTTATTGCTTTTGTGTGTGTGCGCCCCCTCCTAACGACCACTCGCATTCCCCTCCTAACGACAGTTCGCATCCTCCTCCTAACGACCACTCAATCCTCCTCCTAACGACCACTCAATCCTCCTCCTAACGACACTTGCCCCTCGTCGCACGCTGTCACCAGATGCCCCCCCACGGTGCGCCCCCGCACCCTCCTCCTGTTCTGGGAAGCCACTCCCTCCCGTGGACGCTTCTCAGCTCCCTCCTTTCTTCGGGCGGTCAGTTCGGCTGCTGCCTCGGTCGACGCTGGTCGCACCCTCTTCAGCTTTAAATAAACGAAGTCTAAAAGTACCGTGTGCGTCTTTCGCTGCATTCAACACAGCGACCGGACACGACAATTTTATTACTCAGTAATATTGCCAGAATATGCGGACTAGAAAAAAACTACTTGGAAAAAACGAACGAAACTATAAGTGAGGTTGAGGGTGAAGAAAGGTTGGCGATATGTGTGTGAGGGCGAGGGATGGCCAGCCAATTTTGCGAAGCGAGAGTGGTGGATGGCCGGATAATTTCTCAAAATTAGGGCGAAGGTGAACGAGGGCCATGTATCCAAAAGTGACGTTAAAGAAGGAAAATAAAAATGGGGGCATTTCGCACCTCTGGTCGAAAATCAATTATCGCTAGAAAGGTATAGTGTTGTCTCCGTTGGGGCTGGCAAATGGTGGATGGGCTAGGAGCCTCTGCGTACTCGCTGAGTGATGCGGCAGAATCCGATTGCTGGCCGCACGTGACACATGGTCTTGTATTGTGTCAGTGTCGTGTATCTCTGACGCAGCCCAATAAGGGGAGTATTTTTCCACGCTTGCCGGGGCCAGACGTCGGGTCTCGTCTCTCCACCGAGCACAGGATGCACGGTGTCGGTTCGCGTCAAAGGAACGGCACCGAAGCGGCACCGTGACTAGGGCAGGAAGGGTGTGGTGGGGTACCTCAACTATAGACTGGTTCTGAAACCGCGAATGCACACTTTATAGAGGAAAACAAAAAAGCACTGTATTACAGAACTCAGTACATGAAAGGTCCTTACAGGATGGTCAGCAATTGTTGTAGGATTCGGCGCTTCTACGCTGTCTTGCTCCATTTCCTGTCGCCATCGTCGGCGCCAGCCTCTTCCGCTCAGGTCGTCTAGCGCCGGAGCCATCTCGTATTCGCAGCGGACGTGCCATGTGTGGCCGTGTGGCATCCATGCGGAGTCTCGCTTTTGTTTCCACCATGGAAGGGGATACTCTTCACGTTAGAGGCCTGTTCTCACCAGGCTGCAATCCCGTGACGCGGGGGGAGAAGACAGCCGAGCGATGTGTTTGTACCTGACTTTTTTCTCCCTCTTCCTTTGCAGGTGTATCGCTCTGGCAGAACCGCACCAGTGCCCTCACCTGAGGAGCGTCGAGGGAAGTGCGACCTGCCAGACTCTCATCAAAGCATCCTCGACGGTGGAATCGGCTGGGCACGTCGAGAAGTGCGTGGAGAACAGAAACAGTAAGGCTTCCTCCGTATACGTCCATGCGGCGTTATCTTTTCAAAAAAGTTGAGAGTTACCAGCGTGTTTATGCGATCAAAAGTTTACGGGACGCGTGTGTGCGGAAAGAAATGATTTTTCAGAGCACTCACGTACTCTAGTCGCTTGAAATGCCCATAACAATACCACGCGGCTGGGTTGGGAGGCGAAGCTACGATTTTTTTTTTTCGAAGAACTAGTGTCCCGTAATCTTTTGATCGCGATAGCACGTGCTGGTCCTTCCGGTAACAGGATAAAGTCGTCGTCGCGTTCTCTGTCCACTAGGTGTTCGTTCGTAGGCTGACGTAGGCAGTCAATATTTTAAGCGATCGATGTCACAAATGAGGGCTTAGATATGTTTTTTTTTCGGGAACCAGTGGCGGAATTCAACTGCGGCGTTTATTTGCCGGTACTAGAAAAAACCCGGGCTATCTTTTTGGTATCATTCCTAGGAATATCTGTGGCTTCCGAGTGCAGCTCACGGCCCACTGTGCTCACTGCCCGGCTGTGATCCCCAACTCACATCCTCATAGGCCCGAAACTAAAACAGCCTGTACTATTCCTCTCAGTATGAGCTGCAACACACAAACTCTGGCAAGGGCCCAATTCTCGAAGCACTGCGAGCCCAGAGCTGATAAAAATTCTTGCATACAGCCGTTGATAGAAGAAAAATTATGGATTGAATGTTTGTGCTGGTTGGGTGCGGCTGTGTGCAAGTCGTAGCAGGCTGTGCGTGTATCACTAGCCACCAGTCGTCGTTAGTTGCACGCCCAGGTTCACTGCAGTAAATATCTAACGACTTGGCTAAGCCCATAATTGTCTGCGCTTCTAATTTTCAAAGCCTGCACTTTACCTATTGATGTGCGTCCGTCTGCTGTGTGGAATCGATGAATACATGTGCATGCAGCCCAGGGGGACGAAAACTCGAGCCACTACTGTTCCGGCTAATTCGAAGAACCCCCTCACACTAGGTGGATGCATACAGAACAAGAGGGTTATGATAGGCGGAAAGGTCTCTCCCCCTCTATCCCTTTTGAATTTTCGTATTGCGCGGCCGTTACAATTGCAGCGCGCCCTTGTTTAGTGTGCGACGCCAGGCGTGTTATCTCGGGCGCTATCACCTGATATGCGATGCCGGTCACTTTGGCGTCGTGTTCCTTCTTGTTATACTGATGTCGGTGCAGCGACACAGATACGGTGGTATTTGTTTCTGTTCTCCCGACCTTCTAAATTGCGAATAGCACAAATGAGACCCTCAAGGATGCAGCGAGCCCTGCAACCTGCGAACGTTTTATCGCGCGCCTCCGCTAGTTGCAGCGATTAACAATCATTTAATCACTGCTGTTGATGAAACAGTCATCGTCTTTCGGCCGAAGACGTGTCGATACATTGTGCGAATTGATTATGCAGCTGTATATTAGCTGAATTTTATTGATTTCGCCAAGTATTATTATGTAAAGTGAAGATCTAGCATGATATTTATTTGTTGTAATTTGTTTTCGTAAATGCAAAACAATTTTTGCAATTATCTTGGATTTCAAAGAGCATACAGCAGGCATATTAAATTGCGTACGCTCAGTGTATGGACGGTATGATCGTTCATTAATTTGCTGTAATTCAGTGGGCACGAAACTATGCTCTGGAAATGTCAGCTGCACCATTTCAGAATTACTTCACACCTCTTCACGATGCACCATTATATGTGCACTGTACGGAATATTCTAACATGGATATGTAGCGCCTCGTCCTCGCTGCGAGATAAAAAAAATTCAGGGGGCACTTTGACTGCCTGAAGTGGGTAGAGGCGGAAGCGTTTTCCGCACCACCTTCGCTGTTTCCGTGGCACTGATGGCGTCACATATAATTGAGTACTAATTACTAAGTGATGACAAATCACTAATTAATGGTTAATTACTAATTAATACCTGAATACTAATTAACTGCTAATTAATGACGCTTAAGCTTCGCCTTTAGGAGTGGAACGCGACAGCGTGTTGTAGCGCTGCCAGGGAGTCCACGGAACGCTACCACCCGTTCGGCGCGATGCCTTGCCCTTTGAACGCAACGG
Organism: Amblyomma mixtum; assembly: GCF_055824585.1. NCBI lineage: Eukaryota > Metazoa > Arthropoda > Arachnida > Ixodida > Ixodidae > Amblyomma > Amblyomma mixtum. The sequence goes on along the minus strand of NC_143014.1, from coordinate 418,048,279 downwards.
TTTTTGAGGAAAGGAAACGGCGCAGTAATTCTCTGTCATATCGGTGGACACCTGAACCGCACCGTAGAGGAAGGGAGGAAGTGGGAGTGAAAGAAGATAGATAAAGAGGAGCCGTAATGAAGAAAATGAAAATTGTATTTAAGGAAATGAAATTACGCAGTAACTGTCTCACAAAATTCAGGGGGGCACTTTTTTGACCTAAAGTGTGGCCACAGCGTCTTGCAACGCTGCCAAGGAGTCCATAGAACGCCATCGCCCATTCGGTTCTACGCCTCGCTCGTCGGTAAATTGGTTTTTGAGGAAAGAAAATGTATCTGTCTCTCATTTGTCGGTGGACACCTAAACCTCGCCGGAAGGGAATGGAGGAGGATGAGAGTGAGTGAAGACACCGTATTCACTAGATGCGCCTTTGTTCATTCCAAACCATCGAGCTGGCATGGCGGAGTGGATAGCATGCTCGTCTCTCACGCCGAAGACCGGGGTTCGATTCCTGAGCTCGACCAATTTCTTAATCGGTTTTATTTATTTATATGGCCTGACTAGTAAAGCTAATTAAGCTAATTGGGTAATTAAGCAATTAACTAAGCTCAGTCTCACTTACTTGGAGCATCACTGTACGATCCCTTCAATTGGTTGCATGGTTACTAGCCAAAGTACAATTGGCCCCGTTTGAAATTCCCGCACTGTGACGTCACGACCGTTTCCACCAATTGAAAAGCGTGACATTTTCTGTCGACAACTGCTGCTTACAACGATGAGACATTAAAGGCTTCCGCCTTAATAAAACTAAACTTGCTGACAGCGTGCAGATTCCGAGCAGACTGATTTTATTCTCCACAAAACAGAAACGAATTCGAAAGGAGAGCGCGGAGGCAACGAGCGAGAGAGGGAGCAGAGTGACTATACGTTTTGATGATGCCGCGCCGCGCAAGTGTGAGGCATCTCAAGTTATCGACGAGCGGCGCGGATGCGCGAGGCATCTCGCGTGTCCGACCCACGGCGGCGCCGGCGCGTCCCGTCGCCTCCTCTACTCGCCCTCTACAAACATGTAGTACATTTCAAGAAGAAATACCTCTTTTCGACTGAAAGCAGCGGCAAGGATGTGTCGGTATAAACATTCAAAGTGTGTTCTCTGCTATCCCTACATTGGTCCAGCGGTTTGGTTAGTTGGCCGGCAGCGCGACCGATTTTAAACTGCTACAACAGCAAGGAAAGGGTGTGCGAAAGCCCAAGAAAAGCGCGGCGCGCGCCTGCGCCCCGAGAAGTCGTACACCGAATCACTCCCCGCACCCCCCCCCCCCCCCCTTCCCTACAGTGAACCCGGCTTCGGGCCAATCCGCGCACGAAGCACATGTCATGGGAACAACCCTTGCGCCCACGAGTTTCGGTCGTCTGTTGCAATGGAGATTAATGTTGACCGTTGTTGCGTCCACCACCAGCTATGAACGTACCTGACGGAAGAAATGGAGCTAGAATCTGTAGTATACGTGGCCAACAGGAGCTATAGGAGCTTGCAGAGCCGTGCTTAGCCTGTCTAAGCTTTGCCGTAATGTCCAGCAGCGCCACGTCCCGCCTTCTGGGGAAACAACGTATTCCAGTTGAACAAAAATTAGGGCGAGGTCAACTGTAACGTTGCGGAGCAACTGCGATAGCAATGCACTCTTTTATTCCTCTCTTGATTGTGTACCAATTTCTACTTCTATTCGCTGATTCTATTCTGGTACAGAGCGCTTCTTTACTGATTTTTTCTCTTTCCGCCTTAGCCACTTTCATATAACCTGAGCCATTCTTAGCCCAGCGTCTAAAGTGGAGAGGGTGAGAGGCGAGAGGAGGAAAGTTGGGAGCTGTGACGACGGCGGGCGCTAATTTTTCGCTCCAGCAATGCTCCTATACTATCACGTTATAAGCACCAAGATCTCTAGCTCCAGTGCATTACCGCACACGGCACCACTCGAATCTTTACTTGCCTCCACGAGAAATGCTTTGGGCTACTCGACTCATCCGCATTCGACGAATCATGCTCAACATTTTGGAGACTGTCAGTAACCAGGAGCTGATGAGTAAACGGCCACCGATGTGGTCGAGCAGATGTCACTTCAAGGCATGGCAAATAATGGCCGCCCCCAAATCTTGCGCTGCGTTTGCATGTTTTCTTCAAGACTGTACCCGAGCAGAAATCACAGGCGTTCTGAATTTGTAAGCGTACTTGAATATAAAGGTGTTGGCCTACTGGCATAGTCAGGTGCTCTCTGCACTGCTCTGTATCGCGGTGCGTTGTTTGACATTCTCTTGTGTTCAGAGATCAATCCAATTATGTGCAGAATTTTCGTGAAGTGTTCTAAAGTTGGCTCTGACCAACTGCATTTATATGCTCGCAAAACGTGGTCATCTTTCTCTTGGCATACAACAGAAAATACGCATCATGTGATGTCGCAGAAAGTAACCCCCCCCCCCCCCACCTCCCGGCTTCTGGCTTCTCGCTGACTACAAGACTGTCGACATCCTGCTCCAAAGCTGATCATTACTACTGAATGTCATAAGCACGAAGTGATAACAGGCAGTGCTGAATGGGCAAGTGGTGGCACTCTGCCCTGGTGGCTGACTAGTGTGTCCCAGCTAACCTTAGCCAGTGTTTGTAAATATGCCGAGCTCCCTAAGACGGTGGGACTAAATGCATGTTTGTTACTCGCTATTGTATGGCGCAAGTGGCGCTATTTTTTTATTCTGGTTAATTGCATAATTAGTCGAGGTTAATTGACCAGCTTCGCATGCAACGAAGTTTGGCAAAATAAATTTGTCCAGAAAGTCCTAGGATGATCCGAAAAACGTCCGATTGAAAACTTTCTAGCTTTCCATTTATTACGTATTAGGTTTTGCCGCTCACTGCAGATCCCCCGAAGTACAAAAAAATACCACCCAACATGCCTGCTTGCACGCCGCGATTGCGCGACTCTCAAACGTTTCCCCTACAAACGAACTGATTGTTCAACTGGGTGCGCTGCCGCTTAAAGCACGACAGGGCAGTGACGGAGACGTGGCTGTGCGATTTGCGCCAGCCTAAGCGATAAGCATCTGCTTATCCTTATAATGAACCCCAGCGAGGGAAGCATGTCGCTGGCGTAAATGGCAGAGCCAGTGCCTGCGTCGCTGCCATGCCTTCTTTTAAGCGGGAGCACACCCGGCTAAATATTATGTTGGTTTGTAAGCAGGACGTTTGTAGCTTTGCAATCGCGGCGCCCCTGCCGAAATGTCATGTGGTATTTTTTTTTTGTATTTCGTGGGCATACACAGAAAGTAAAAAAAAAACTAATACGCAATGGATGGAAAGTTTGAAACCGTTGAATCGGTACTTTGGGGATTGGTCTAGAACTTCTCAATTGGAATTTTTTGCCCAACTTGGTCGCTTGCGAAGTTGGTGAATTAAACTCGACTATATATGCATTTAAGCAGAATAAAAAAGCAGTAATTTAGCCAGCCAGATGTATGTGTTAGCGTCATCTTAGGGTGCTTAGGCATATTTATAAACCATGGCTAAACCTAGCTGGAACGCCCTGTATTTGCTTTTCTTTTTTATATTGCGACCTTACTAAAACGATTTATGTACGTTCGGTGAAGTTCACGTAGCCGAAAAGAAAAAAAAAGTATGTTTCGGGCCGGTAAAGCGTGGTATGTAGAAGAACTCGCTGGGCGAGTTGGCGCGTAGCTTTCTTGGGGTGGCTTCCATCATGTCTATAAGAAATATGCTCCTCGAGCACAGAAAGCACTACTTCCATTTGATTCGGCACATTCAAAGATTGCGAAAAGAGCACTTGCAAACTCGTGCCTAGAATCAGCCTTAACCAAATCATGCGAGCATGAAATGCATTCCAGCTTTCATAATCAGATCACCAGGCTTCTTTCAACCGGTTTCCCCTGCTCGCTCATCACAGCGGTACCCAAGAACCTTCTCCAGAAGATAAAGAAAGGCAAGCGCAGCTGTGGCCTTGAACGCTTTCGGAGTACAAAGCCGTCAGTGGTTCGATACTTGCACAACATAGCCCACAATTTAAAAAAAGTGGCAAACAGGCATAGTGTTTCGGTGGTTTTTTCGGCCCCCAAAACACTTGCTGGGTTATGCCCCAGGATCACCGAGGAACGAGGCCCACGAAGCGCATGTATGTACTATAAAACATGCTGAACAGTATGTGAAATGTGATGTACAACGGGCGTGGTCTATCAAATTCAGCTCAAGTGTGGACGCGTGTGTGTCGGCAAAGCTGGACCTGCGTCAATGAACGAGCAGGGGAGCATGCTCTTTCTATACGAAAAAGAAAAGGGGCGAACTTGCCCGCCCATTGCATTTCATGTTCTGGTAGTGAGCCAATGTTCAAAGACATGAAGATTCTGGGCAAGAGTAAAAACAAAATAGCCCGTGAACTTTTAGAAGCATTGTTGACCATCCTCTTGACCGTCCAGGGCCACCGCGTCATGTTTGACTACCGAGGCGTCCGGAAGGTCTGTTCCCGCTGCGGGCAGGACGGCCACATCGGCGCGGCGTGTCGAACGCCGCGGTGCGCTCGCTGCGAGGTGTTCGGCCACGACACGGCCGGATGCGGAGCGGCCTGCAGGCGCTGCGGTGGAAGCCACGCCACAGCGGACTGCCTGCGGCCACGGTCCTATGCGGCGGCCGCCGCCTCGAGGAAGGAACCGAGTAAGGACAACATGGCCGCAGAAACGCGGAGCCCACCAACCGTCCGGACGCCTGTCGCCGACGCAGGCCCAAAGACCAGCCGCCCGAGCGAGCCCGAGCCCGCCCCCGCGACGGAGGTGCCCGTGGAGGAGCAGCGCGAGGGGACGCCTTCAAACGAGGTGGAGCCGTTCGCTGCAATTTTCGCCGAGCCCTTGCCGCCGCTTCCCGCCACAGACACCTACGACACCGTGAGCAGCGGCGACGAGTCGAGCGTGGCGTCGGGCGACCTGGTGGACGTACCAGACAAAGTCACGCCGCTTCGCCTGACAGGCGACTTGACGTGCGAGCAGGTGTCAGGGCCGACGACTCCTCGAGGTGCGGACGACGCGCGCTTCCCGTCACCAGCCAGCCACACCCTCCCATCGGCGACCCTGGCGTCGGCATCAGCTTCAGCTGCGAGCGTCGCCAAGACCACGCAGCAACCGGTGAGCACGGCCACAAGCGCTGACGACCCCGAAAATATGGACTTCTCAAGACCCGACTACAAGCGTGCCCACCCCCAATCATCGGAATCCGAGGGGACTGTTAACGAACGTTCTAGCAAAAAAGTGCCGCGCGCGCCAAGCGCCGCCCATGGCAGCGCTCTTTAGGTTGTATGCTATGCCGTCGGTGCTCTTGGCAGTCATGGCGGTTGTGCATCTCCTCTCCCTGAATGTTCGGGGATTTCAATCCGTAGACAGACAGAGAGAGGTGATGCACTTTGCCAGGGCTAGGGGCGTCGACATCGTGTTTTTACAGGAATGCAACTTCCGTACTTCACTTGATGTGCTGAATTTCACCACCCGGTTTTCTGTTTTTGCTTATTTTTCGTTGACTGATTTTCATATGTGCGGTGTTGGTGTCGTTTTTGTAAACCCCTGCCTGCGCACGGGTGCTCATTGCACTTTCGGGCTGGACGGCCGCACTCTTGCGGTCGACTTCACACTAAACCAGCGGCGGTACGTGCGTTGGTTGTATACGCGCCAGCACGGCAGACTAGTAGTTCTGATTTTTTAACTTAACATCGACCGTGACGTCCGCGGACAGGGTCACGGTCGCCGTTATTGCGGTTCCCCCGCGCTCCGCGATCTCGTGACTCAGTTCCGCTTGTCTGACGCGTGGGTGCAGCTTCATGGGGATGCCTTTGGAGCGACGTGGGAGAGAGCACAGTCAGCGAGTCGGATAGACAAATTCTATTTTCCACCAGAGCTCGCTTCTTTTGTCGTTAGCTGCGAAGTTATCGCGTTCCCTGCAGGCACGCCGGTGATTTCCGATCACCACCCCTTGTCAGTCAGGCTCGACTTTGGTGAGGACACCCCACGTACTGTTACGTGGCGCATGGACACGAGCCTACTGGCGGACCCGGAAAGCATGGCGTCACTGCGTACGGCGTTGGCCGCATCGTGCAAGAGCTTCGTTGCGACTGATTCATGGGACACACTCAAGGCTCGTTGGCAGGCAACTCTGGTGGCGGCCGGTCAAGACCGCAGACGCCGGGTAACTCATGCACTGAATGACACCCTCAAGCGCATCCGTATAGTGCAAAGGGGAGCACCCTAACCTTTGCCATGAGCGATTACCTGAGCCTACTTAAAGCACGTTACCACGTGTTGCTCTGCCAGTCATCACGGGCAGCTAGTCGCGCACACCAGCTCGGGCGGCCTATATCAGACCCGGCTGTGCTACGACACGTACGCGCAGGCACGGCAGAGGAATTCGCTCCCGCTACTGTGCCTTTCGTGACACTCCCAGACGGCACCCAAAGCAAAACCGCGTCCGATATCTGCACGATCTTTGCAAGTCACTTCTCGAACCTGTTCTCTACGGACAGTTGGCTAAATCTTCAAGATGGTTATGACGGGCTTCTACAAAGCTTTTTTTGGAAACTTGCCACGAGTAGCTGAAGAGCTGCATGAAAACCTTTGCGCACCAGCCACAAGCCAAGAGCTGCACGCCATCCTGCAGAGTATGAATGCAGCCTCTGCCCCCGGTCCAGACGGCATTCCAACAAGTTTTTATTCAAAGTTTTTTTACGAGATCCAAGGAGCGCTCCTGAAGATGGTCAACGGCTTCCTCACGGATCGGTTACGTCCAAACTCTTTCCGCGAATGCCGCATCATACTCATTCCGAAAGCGGACGGTGACCCCTCCGACCCGCAAGCATGGCGGAAATTAAGCCTCTTAAACGCAGACTACAAAATAGTCGCATCTTTACTCAACACAAGAATGCGGACGATCCTGCCTCACCTAATCCACCGGGCTCAAACCAGCAGCGTGCCTAACCGCTCTGTGTTTGATGCATTGGCACTCACTAGAGACCTGTTCACATTTGCCAGCAGGACGGGCTTCAGCGGGTGCTTTGTTTCGCTTGACCAGGCGAAAGCATTCGATCGGGTGGAACACTCGTATCTGTTCGGAGTCCTTGAAGCCTTCGGATTCCCTCCGCAAATTGTCAGCAGGCTGCGCTTACTTTACGCAGACCTGAATGCTCGTCTCTCGGTAAACGGCCACCAGAGCGCTCCCTTCTCAGTCACCCGGTGCATAAGGCAAGGATGCCCTCTCTCCCCAACATTCTTCGTGTTATGCCTGGATCCACTCATCCGGCGCATTAACGACAGCCCATCCATACGCGGCTTCCCTCTGCCTGGCCAGGGCCAAATCAAGGTTTCGGCCTACGCCGACGACGTGTCGCTTTTCCTCAAGGACGAGGATAGCTACGCCGCTTTTTCGCGGCTGTTTCTCGAGTACAGCGAGATATCGGGGGCCCTGTTGAACAAGGGAAAAAGCAAGGCACTAAGGTTTGGCACCTTCACACCGAACCTTGCGGGCGAGGTGGAGTGGGTACAGGGAGTGAGAGTCCTGGGAGTAGTATTCCTCGCCAGCGGGGAAGTAGCAAGCGAAACCTGGACTAACCTCCGCACGAATGCTGAGAAACGCCTCTCGGTGGCGTCAACTTTCCGCCTTTCAATGGCAGAGCGCAGCTATGTAGTTAAGTCCACAATCCTAGCCGCATGTTTTTTTGTCGCCCGCGTCGCAAACCCACCGCGCACGTTTGCTCGCAAGCTAACCTCGGCCTGTGGCTCTTTCGTTTGGGCGGGCAAAACCGAACTTGTGTCACGACTGTTTATGCGCCTTCCATCGTACATGGGTGGGTTTGGTATACCTTGCATCCGCACCATGTGCAATGTGCTCGCCTTGCGAGGAGTACGAGATCTTGTACGCAACCCAGACAATCCCGGGAGAACACTGCTCACATACTTTCTGGGTACAGCACGTAACGTGTTTTTTACACAACACGTGGTTGGCCCTACAGCCGAGCAGCCGCCGGAATTTTTCGTTAACGTGCGTCGCACACTGGCGTCGTTGACTGCCAGCGTGCCCGATCTGGATGTTGATGAAACGCCGCCCTCCAGGCTGTGTGAAGCACTAACGGTCGCTGCACTGACCCGCGAACAACTCCAGAAAACGAGACGGGCACGCTGGCGCCAACTGACCTCAGCTGCTCTTCCTCCAGATGTCAGGGACTTCGGCTGGCTGCGAGGCTGGCGGGTCCTGCCCACAAGTGACCGCCTTGCGGCGTGGGGCGTGGCGCCCTCCGCCCGATGCCCGCAGTGTGGTCTCCTTGAAACTTTGCAGCACGCAATGTTTGAGTGTGTAGTTGCGCGCACCTTTTGGACATTAGTGTCACGCATGTTTTTAACCCGCCTGGAAGCGCGCACTAGTTCTCCCGAAGTGTTTACAAATATGCTCTTGTGTGTCGGCATGTTCGTTTTGTGGCGGCAGCGCGGAGTGGCATCCTTAAATGGGCCTCCGCAAAGAATAATGTTCCCAATGTTGCAGCGCCTCCGCACGCGCCTCTTTGAACAAGCATGCGTGGACGCTCTGTCAATGAGCGAGGCTGAGTTCTTGCGCAAATGGTCGACATACTTTATCGTCCTGCGCGGCGGTCGAGTATCGGCTTTCTTACTGCATTACTGACGTGCTCAGTGCTGCGTCACTGCGCATATGCTTGATTTATCAGAGCATTAAGTTCATCAGTTTTATTTTGTATTTTCTATGTTAACACAGAAAAAAATAAACTTCTCTTTCTACGCCCTGCCTTCTTTTAAGCGGGAGCACACCCGGCTAAATATTCTGTTGGTTTGTAGGCAGGACGTTTGTAGCTTTGCAATCGCGGCGCCCCTGCCGAAATGTCATGTGGTATTTTTTTGTATTTCGTGGGCATACACAGAAAGTGAAAAAAAAAACTAATACGCAATGGATGGAAAGTTTGAAACCGTTGAATAGGTACTTTGGGGATTGGTCTAGAACTTCTCAATTGGAATTTTTTGCCCAACTTGGTCGCTTGCGAAGTTGGTGAATTAAACTCGACTATATATGCATTTAAGCAGAATAAAAAAGCAGTAATTTCAGCCAGCCAGATGTATGTGTTAGCGTCATCTTAGGGTGCCTAGGCATATTTATAAACCCTGGCTAAACTTAGCTGGAACGCCCTGTATTTGCTTTTCTTTTTTATATTGCGACCTTACTAAAACGATTTATTTACGTTCGGTGAAGTTCACGTAGCCGAAAAGAAAAAAAAAGTATGTTTCGGGCCGGTAAAGCATGGTATGTAGAAGAACTCGCTGGGCGAGTTGGCGCGTAGCTTTCTTGGGGTGGCTTCCATCATGTCTATAAGAAATATGCTCCTCGAGCACAGAAAGCACTACTTCCATTTGATTCGGCACATTCAAAGATTGCGAAAAGAGCACTTGCAAACTCGTGCCTAGAATCAGCCTTAACCAAATCATGCGAGCATGAAATGCATTCCAGCTTTCATAATCAGATCACCAGGCTTCTTTCAACCGGTTTCCCTTGCTCGCTCATCACAGCGGTACCCAAGAACCTTCTCCAGAAGATAAAGAAAGGCAAGCGTAGCTGTGACCTTGAACGCTTTCGGAGTACAAAGCCGTCAGTGGTTCGATACTTGCACAACATAGCCCACAATTTAAAAAAAGTGGCAAACAGGCATTGTGTTTCGGTGGTTTTTTCGGCCCCCAAAAAAGCTTGCTGGGTTATGCCCCAGGATCACCGAGGAACGAGGCCCACGAAGCGCATGTATGTACGATGAAACATGCTGAACAGTATGTGAAATGTGATGTACAACGGGCGTGGTCTATCAAATCCAGCTCAAGTGTGGACGCGTGTGTGTCGGCAAAGCTGGACCTGCGTCAATGAACGAGCAGGGGAGCATGCTCTTTCTATACGAAAAAGAAAAGGGGCGAACTTGCCCGCCCATTGCATTTCATGTTCTGGTAGTGAGCCGATGTTCAAAGACATGAAGATTCTGGGCAAGAGTAAAAACAAAATAGCCCGTGAACTTTTAGAAGCATTACACATCAAAGGAAAAGGCGACAATTGTGTTAGCGATACCTCTGTCACCTAATCTGCTAGGGAAAAGAATTTTTTTCGTTGCTTTTTCTGACCTATGCATGCTTGACTCGTCATCCCTTTCTTTTTCCTTTCTTCTTCCCTCGCCCCTTTCTTTATTGCGCGTGTGAATACTGCATATATATGCTGTTATGGAAGCAATGAATTCAGTTGATAGTTTGCGCTCTATCTGTCATCTTCTGCTCCTTCCTATGTACGTTTTTAGTGTGCGCAACGCCATCCCAATAAAGACTGCTAGTCGACTGATAAGCTTGGTAATGTATAGGGCATGTGTGCTCCGTGGACTGGGACAAAACCCACTCGTGAGGCACTGCATACTTTCAGCTTGCGAAACCAGGCGCGCTACTGCACACATTTTTGTTGGTTCTTATTATGCCTGCAGTCCATTTCTGTGAGCATATAAGCTTCGCACTCACAAAATCTGCGGAACAAATGTGATGTTACATGTGAGCGGTGCTGAACCAACGTGTACCAGTGCGCTGTTTCATCGCGCATGCGGCATCGGAAGGCAGCAACTGTGCAAGAACTCCGTGATTTGTGGGCGCGATTTACAGATTCACGCCGAAATAACAAAGTGAAACGACAAAACAGCTGAACAAAGAGGTACAGTGGTGAGCAGCCTTGTCTAGAGCGCACGGGCGGTGCACTTCGTTGCAAACAAATCCAGATTTTGGGGCAGCCTCTAGGGTCCAGCTGCAACGCTTGCACGGAAGTAGCGCCAGATAGCCTCGTAAACAAAGCAGGCACGAAAACTTTGCCCTGTAATGAGGGGCTGCACTCTAACTTCGGTTTTCGTTACCAAGTGCGCACTGCTCAAGCGCTCTAGACAAGGCTGCTCACCACTGTACATTTTGTTGGCATTGCAATCCTGTCTCTTTCGACGCGATTAAGCATGCAGCGTTCTCGACACGTAAACCACATGGGGTCGAGCCCTCAACAACGTACACAGCAAAAACAGCGCATCACTTATTAAACCTCATTTTGAAGGAACCACAAAGCTCAAACGGGGAGGGTCGACGAAGGATGAAGATACAAGCGCCGTCCCCCGTCCACTGTCCCACCTCGCGCTATGTTACCCCTTCAAAACGAACGCCACTCCAGTAAACCAACTTGCCACCCGACTCATAAAACGCCTTGGCACTCGTTTACTGCAAAATGAGAGATAGCTGTAGTAGCGACAGCTTGGCTTGATATATATACATATAACAACAACTTTATTTGTTAGCAAATAAACTGAAGGGTCTGCAGGGTCAATTCAGCCTCTCCAGCTGGCCGGCAGTTGTAGTCTGTCGGCGACCTCTACACTGTCGTCGTCGCCCTGGACTGCACGCCGGAGTCCGAACTGACGGGAACAGCTTCACATTGTTCCGAGGAGATGTAAATAGATCTATAGCGGAGGCGGATCCTCCGAACAGTTCCAGACTACTATGTGGTCCAAAGTGGCAGGCTCGCCGCATAACTGACATAACGGGTTTACCAGATCGGGTAATATGTTGTAGCATGTCCACGGGTCCGGCTGCGACCGCGCCTCCAGCCATCGCCACGTGGTAGCCTGTTCTCTGCTGAGCGAATCGTGCGGAGGAGGCCAGCGCACTCATAGCTATCTTTAGCATTGCGTTATGGCCTGATACGAGCCCAGGGCCTCACTTCGATGCGCTCCCGTGTCAGAAGCCTCCTCACCTACTCGGCTGACAAAACCTCGAGCGCAGCGGTGAGCGGCTTCTTTACCTGGATCGCCCTCATGGGCCGGGGCCCAGACTAGGTCCTCTTCGCTCCTGTCTTTCGGTAACGTTTTTGGAGTTTTATTGGCTGTGGCACAGATGTGTCGCCTCGCAAAATGACAAAGGGCCACCTTTGAATCACTAGGAATTGTTTCAATGAACCGTCGGTCATGGCGTCGAAGGATACTGGACTCGTCAAACCAGCGCCGTGCCGCGGTCGGCGCAACGAAATCTGTGACCCACCTCGTATGCTGCGCCGAAGTGGTACTAACGGTTGTCGGTGCGTTCCAGGCTGCCCTAGCTGGCGTTCCTTATACTCTCTGTCTGTGAACTGCAGCAGGTGGACATCGGAGATCAGCGTGCACGGCCCTCGGTGGGTTGTTTGGCGGGAAGCCTATCTCTCCTCAGGCGCTCTTGGGCAACGGCTATCCGCGCCGCAACTCGCCCTGTAGCCCGCTTCCACTTCGCAAAGTCCAGGCCGTGCATCGTACGGTCCTGCAAGCTGCGAGCGCGTGAAACTAATAATAGCAGCTATTCTTCATGGCGGCAATAAACTATTCCCATCTGCACAGTTATAGCGACTATGAAACGATAGTTATTGAGGTAAGGAAAAGCGCGTTATGTCAGTTATGTGGCGAGCCTGCCACTTTGGACCACATAATCTGGGACTGCTCGGAGGATCCGCCTCCGCTATAGATCTAGTTAGATCTCGTTCTCCTGAACAATGGGAAGCTTTTACTGTCAGTTCGGACTCCGGCGTGCAGTTTAGGGCGACGACGACAGTGCTAGAGGTCGCCGACAGAATACAACTGCCGGCCAGCTGGAGAGGCTGAATTGACCCTGTAGACCCGCCATTTTATTTGCTGGAAAATAGTCATTTCTATATACAGGATCTGTTCTGAAAGTAGTAGGACTGGTTTTTTCCTGGTCGAACGGGCGGACGAGAGGTGGCCTGCGCGTGCAGGATCGTTGAAGGGGGATATTGGGAATACTGGGGAAAATCGGCAAATGGCTCACGGCCGTTGAAGGGAGGAGGTCGCTTGTACTGTGAACCCCTGGCGAAACGTCTCGTCACGCAGAATCGTCGAGCGTTTACTGGATCAGCGATACGCGATTAAATTTTGAGTAAATCTTGGTAAAACGGTCAAAGAGACTCACAACATGACCAAGGAGGCCTACGGTGAGGCTTCCATGGGTAGATCAGGTGTTTTTTGAGTGGCACAAGCTGTTCCGAGAAGGTAAGGAAAGAGTGGAGGAAGACGACCGCTCCAGACGCCCTTCGATCAGCAAGACCAACGAAATTGTGTAGCGAGTGAAACGTTTACTTAACAGTGATCGTAGAATGAGTATTAGAATGATGGCTGATGACTTGAGCATTCCTCAAACCCAAGTTTTTGAGATCGTGATAGAAAACTTATCCATGAGGAAAGCGTGCGCGAAGTTGGTGCCAGGAGTGTTGTCAGAGGAGGAAAAGGCCAACCGGTAGGATCTTCTTCATGATGTGAATGAGGACCCCGATTTTTTGCCCAGCACAAGGCGGCAACGCTGCCTCAGCCCCCCTACAGCCTCGACTTGGCCCCGCCAGACTTTTTTCTATTCCCGAGAATAAAATCGACGCTCGAGGGGAAACATCACGGATCGGTACAGGTGGTTCAACAGGCCGTGACGAGGGAGCTAAACAGCATTCCGGTCCAGGCGTTCCTGGAGGCGTACGAAAACTGTGAAACTCATTGGCAGCAGCATGTAGGTGCGGAAGTGTGCTACCTTGAAAAATTGTAATCGTTTGTACTATTCTCTTGAATATGTGTAGTTTAAAAAAATGAGTCCTACTACTTTCAGAACAGACCATGTATATATATACAGGGTGTCCCAGCTAACTTGGACCAAGATTTATAAAATAACTAAGCGTTTTTCAGGACTGAAATCGCGTGGATGTTGTTAAGGTTTATCTAAAGTTACAGTACCATTTTTTCGCTCCTCCTATTTGAATAATTAGTGGGGATAAATAAATTAAGTTTTTAAATATAGCTTGAAACGTTCAGGCGTCAATAGGAAAGTTGTGGAGCTCCACAAATATCGTCCAACCCAGGCACTTCCAACGAGATAGACTTAGCGTCACCGTTTTTATTTGGGAAAAACGAAAGCCCGCGCAGTTTAAAAAATACCACGTTACAGCGTGCTCCGTGCGCCCGGATGCGCCGCGATTACAGCGCTCTCATCCGTGCTTTGTAAGAAATATCACCCGCTTCGGGCCTTTCGTGCTGCCCAAGACAGGGCTTCGCGATGTGCTTCGTTCCAAGATAAGCGGCAGTGGGTACGGACGGGAGTTGAAAGAAAGCGCGGGTGCTGTTTTGCGGCGTAATTCACACGACGTTATCAGGCTTGTTATATGCGTCTTTGCTTGTTGAGATCTTGTTCCCAAATTCAAACTCATGAGATTGTCATCGTTCCTCCGCATGCATTCTGCTAACCTGAGTGTGCAGTTATTGCAGCAGAAACGTGAGCCGCGCTTTCAGCTCCCGCCCGTACCCACTGGCGCTTATCTTGGAACCAAGCAGCACGAAAGGCCCGAAGCGGGTGATGTTTCTTACAAAGCACGGATGAGAGCGCTGTAATCGCGGCGCATCCGGGCGCACGGAGCGCGCTGTCACGTGGTATTTTTTAAACTCCGCGGGCTTTCGTTTTGCCCGAATAAAAACGAGCACGCTAAGTCTATATCTTTGGAAATGCCTGGGTTGGACGATATTTGTGGAGCTCCACAACTTTCCTATTGATGCCGGAAAGCTTCAAGCTATATTTAAAAAGTTAATTTCTTTATCTCGACTAATTATTCAAATAGGAGGAGCGAAAAAATGGTACTCAAACTTTAGATAAACGTTAACAACATCCACGTGATTTTAATTCTGAAGAACTCTTAGTTTTTTTACAAACCTTGGTCCAAGTTAGCTGGGACACCCTGTATAATATATATATATATATATATATATATATATATATATATATATATATATATGAGAGTAGCCAAGAGCTACAGAAACCAAGGGGACACAGGTGATTTTTCAAATTATTTATTTTATTTTGTGGTGTTGATCAATTAAGAATATTACTGAATATATTATCGCTTAAAGCTAATTGATTAGAAAAGCAGAAGATTTGACGGCCGTTGCCGAGCTCAGAGGTAGAGCACCGGACGCGTAATTCGGAGGTCATAGGTTCGGATCCCACCGGCGGCATGTGGTTGTTTTTTGTGCTGCTTTTCTAATCAATTAGCTTTAAGCGATAACATATTCACTAATATTCTAAACCGAACAACAGCACGAAATAAATAAATTAGGAAAAAAATTTACGCTAACTTCGTTAAAACCGTAGATATCGACGATTAAAAATGGTGCTTCTCCTCTTGCTCCCCCAACTCATACTCACCGAGCTGCGCTCCAGGTCCGCGCTTCTCTGTGTGTGTGTGTATGTGTGTGTGTGTGTGTGTGTGTGTGTGTGTGTGTGTGTGTGTGTGTGTGTGTGTGTGTGTGTGTGTGTGTGTGTGTGTGTGTGTGTGTGTGTGTGTGTGTGTGTGTGTGTGTGTGTGTGTGTGTGTGTGATGAGGTAATTTGTGGAACATACTGGCGGAGGAGCCTGATTCAGATCAAGTTTACTGTAATATGGGCGAAGCAAAGCGTGAGCAAAGCAAAAGTGTGAGCAAACCTACAGGTTTCATTTGTGTGCCCCCCACAAACACAATAGAGCAGCAAGAGTAGCATGAGGACGGGGCTTAACTCGAAATGCAGAGGAAGCGTGACTGCGAGTCCTGGTTTTAAATACCGTGTCGTAATTCTTTAATATTAAAACTATAGAACTACATTACTGTGTCTTGCATCATACTGCAATGCTGCGTCTACTGAATGTGCTACAAAGTCTAGCATATCTGTTTATTTAGTGTTTATAAAATCTTGCTTTTTTCACTAGAACAGTATATATGCATATCTTGCAAATATCCAAGGAAGGCAAGCAAGGGTGAGTGAATACTGGAAAATTGCAGTGCAGCAGTAACAAGGATGACATGAGAAGAACGCAAACACAAGCGCTGACTAACAACTGTGCAGTATGCAGAACCTACTAGCCAGTCGCTATGTTTTAAGGATGAGTGAGGTGGAGCGAAGTACGCTGCGCAGCACATTTGCCACCTAGCGTGCGAATGCTTAGTCAGAAAAATCGCCATGCGAATGAAAAATTCATCATCTAAAGCTTAGCACCAGCTCGGAAACACCATTCACTCAGTGCGAGGCCGTCGTCAGATTTTATTCCCTTCTCTGCATTTTTATGCTTACTTTTGCCTTTAATAAGTGCAACTGTTGGTCTTTTAACTTTTTTCCCGGTCTTTACGAGGTCTTAGTGTGAGTTCATATATGCAAGTGAAAATGCGTTATTGGTAGCCTGCAGGCGGTACTAAAAATGCTGCTACTGCTAATGATAAGAATTGCCGGGAAAGGAAATGCACCATCTCTTTCACTGTTGGTGCACACTTCACCGACACCGGTGCGGAGAGTCATGATGAATGTAAACTATTTGGCTTTTTGGGGGGTTACACATCTTATAGCGACTCAGTATGTATAAGGGAGATAAGACTCTCGACTATCTTGGGTTCTTTGACGTGCGCCGACATCGCGCAGTGTACACGCGCCTCTTGCATTTTGCTTTCATCGAAATTGGGCGAAATGCAGAAGCCCCGCGTGCTGGGCATGTTTGTGCACATTATATAAATACCGCATATACTCTTGAAGCATATATAAAACAAGCATAACAAAGAACTTATGAAATGCGGCTTCCGAGTATGACATAACGGCGGCGGAGAGCACGGGACACGACCGACGTGAAGAGTACTGCAGCGCCATCTATTCGCGTCTGGGAAAACAGCCTCACAGCGAATCCGGTTCCCACTACACCTAATTTAGTACAGCATACTTGAGACTGTTGAGGGTTTTTGCGGGGTCGCAGCGGAGCGCCAGACAGAGACGACCAGCGTGGCAGGCTTCTAGTTCCGGACTGCGCGTGCCGGGCGTGCGCTCCGAGCACGCGCTGTCGTTCTTTATTTTCTTCTGTCGCGGGAACGCCGATCGCAGCGCCTGCGCTTTATAGCGTCGCCGGGCGCTACAGGGCCCCCCACCTAAACGGAACGTCGAAATATACGCGCCGACGGGGCAGAGATGGAGTAGCCACGGCAGGCAAGCAGGCAGCTGGAGTAACAGTGTCCCCACGGGGTCGCTACAAGGTCCGGTAAGTTCATGTCGGGGGCCGGGAAGAGCTGTCGGGTGGAGTGCACGAGCTCAGGTGGACGAGCCTGGCTGCTGCGCAACGGGCGAATGAGGCAGAGTGCCGAGCTGACAAAGCATATTAGGGCAATGGAGGCCATGGTGGGGCCGTCACCGACTGTAGTGCTGCCCGCTGGCACAAGTGTCATTGGTGCTGGACCGTTGCAGCTGATGTCGGCGGGAAGCTGGCACACAGAGTACGCCGTCACAAGCAAGGGAGCGGTCGAAACGGCTCCGTGGACAGATGTGGTCTTTAGCGTGGTGTCGTGTCGCTGCTGTAGCGCCGGCTTCAAGTCGTCCAAATAGGTGGAAATGGCTGGCTTACATGGCTCAGGTGCCCCTGATGTAGGGCGCGAGCAATGCGGACCGGCCACTAGGGTTGGCACAGGTGTGCCCGACGAGACAACGGTGACAGCTGTGGAGATGACGGAGGAAGTTGCGGGGCTCATTGGCAGGTGCTTGGGTGAAGCGGGATCGACAGTCTGGAGCGGTTGGCCAGGGATGATGCGCGTGTGAGCATGGTCGGCTGTAGGTGGCTGCAAAAAGGTTGTTGCAGTGACAGGCCGTGCAGCTGAGACTGCGACATCAGATGGCTGGCTGGCAGCAAAAGACACAGCTTTTGGATGGACAACTGCCGCACTACTCGGTGTGGGTAGCTCGACCATTCGGTGCCGAAGGTGGCTCAAGTCAGGCACCAAAGCAGACGCTTGCTGCGGCGGTGTCGAGCTGCTAGGGTCAGAATCCGAGAAGCGCTTGACCGTACTGAGGGTTTGGGGTGGGGCCTCTTGGGCAGGCGGTGTGGTCGCCAGGGTAGTGGGGCTGGTATGTGGCATATGCTGCGGTGGCGGCTTCAACCTCGCAGCAGAGGTCTGCAGAGCTGTTGGCGGTAGTGACGAGGTAGATGGGGATGCCGGAAGCCTCGGCACGGCTGCTGCCGCAGAGTCGTCCTTGGCTGCAGGAGGCTCTGGCGACAACGCCACTGAAGCGCAAGGAGGCAGGGCCAGAGACGCGGGTCGGATAGTAGTGGGAGCAGGACGCGAGGCGGAGCTCGTGCGGATCCCACCTGGTGTGGCGTCGAAAGAGACAGCCGGGCTGGAGACGCTGGACGGGAGTGGCGGCGATGCGGCGAGGGGCTGCTGAGGCGGGGCGGGTTCTGATGAAGGCTGCGTGGGCGCGAGCGAGGCCGGTGCAGGGCCAGAGGCTGGCGGCGGCGAAAACGGGTCCGCTGCGTCGTAGAGCGGCGGCGGAACGTAGTAGGCGCCGAAGTACGCCAAGACGGCCCCACGCAGCTCATCGTATGGCCGGCCGCCGAAAGCAGAGTAGGTGAGCCGACGCAGGAGGTCGGCCGGGAGGATGTCACAAAGGACTTCGTGTTTGAACGGCTGGATGGTGATGCCGTTCAGGTACATCGCAGCCTCCAGTTGGGCGAACCACCCGCCGACGCCTGCAGGCCGGAACGCCGGGAGCGGCGGGTCAAAACTTGGGTGCTGCCAGTACACCATGCTGGAACGCCGCTGAGATAGAAGGCACGGTTCGCCAGGTCACCACTGTTGAGGTATTAGCGGGGTCGCAGCGGAGCACCAGCAAGAGACGACCAGCGTGGCAGGCTTCTAGTTCCGGACTGCGCGTGCCGGGCGTGCGCTCCGAGCACGCGCTGTCGTTCTTTATTTTCTTCTGTCGCGGGAACGCCGATCGCAGCGCCTGCGCTTTATAGAGTCGCCGGGCGCTACAAGACTATTAACCCGCCGCGGTGGCTAAGTGGTTACGGCGATCGGCTGCTGCCCCGAAAGACGCGGGTTCGATCCCGGCCGCGGCGGCTGAATTTTGATGAAGGCGAAATTCTAGAGGCCCGTGTATTGTGCGATGTCAGTGCACGTAAAAGAACCCCAGGTGGTCGAAATTTTCGGAGCCCTTCACTACGGCGTCTCTCATAGCCTCAGTTGCTTTGGGACGTTAAACCCTAATAAAGCAAACTAAACTTGAGACTATTACGCCATCACCGCAGCTCTTTGTTTACATGGTATTTATTACACTAAAAATGAATTCTATTTACATCAACCATTTACAAAGCTTTTAGGAAACGCCACGAAAGACATCTCAAAAGAAGGAGCAACAGAGCACTAGACGGGAGGTAAGGCTGAGAACGTCAGTAAAAGGGAGTGCCACTACGGTTTAATTTCAGTCGGTACATACGCTTCCTTCAGACGACCAAACATTTGGCAGAAATCTTAACGTACTGATTGTTCGAACTGCCAGGCTATGGAGGTTTGCTCGCAATGTCGTGGTCTCTGTCATCTACAACAAAACGGAGAGTTGAGCTAGTTGGTACATGTTGCTTGGAAAAAACAGCGCTAAGAGGAAGGACAAAGAAAAGAGTACAACAGGACCGGCGCTGACTATCAACTGAAAGCTTTAATAGAAACAACACGCAATATATACTCCATCGACAACCAAGAGCGCATGGCAACGCCAAAAGCTACAATGATATGTACCCCCATTCTTAATGAAACTAGGATCGTGTACAAGCACAAAGATAAACTAACACGGAAAATCAGTGAAGCCTTTCATATCCAAAAAAAAAACAGTGCATGACTCGTGCGTGAGCATCCCCTCTGTAACAGTTCATGACTGTGAACTAAAGTATCTTGACCCAGGTGATTGATGTATCATTGTAGCTTTTGGTGCTGCCATGCGCTCTTGGTTGTCGATGGAGTATATATTGCGTGTTGTTTCTAATAAAGCTTTCAGTTGGTACTCAGCGCCGGTCCTATGGACCTCTTTTCTTTGTCCTTCACCTTAGTGCTGCTTTTTCCAAGCAATCCGTCACCCACCCGCGTTCACGCGTCTTAAACTACCAGTCTCTCTCGGTGTAGTTTGATAAGGTGGTCTTCATCATCCTCCATCCGTGCTGGTGGAAGCGCCATCCGACGAGCATGCAGCAATCCGCACAAAATGTCGGGAGCTTAGAAGCAGTGAAATTCAGTTAGAAGACAATGCTATCGCAGTGCTATCGGGTAATGGTGATTAAGCGACCTAAAATCTTTCCTCCTTCGTAGTAGATTCTTTGCTTAGCAGTTATAGTAAGTCTTGTGGTGCATGCTACTGCATTGCTTGCGGAATGTTCTTAGCGTATTACTTTCCGTACACCGACACAACAACGCACTGACTCATTTTAGCAGTGCATATAGATAACAATGAAATGTTGCAAGTGCAGGGCGCATGTATGCAGGCAGTGCGTGCCAGAAGTGAAGCCAGAGTGATATCGTGGGGCTCAACTCGTGACTATCTCGATTTTGTCTCGGGTATTAGCTCGAACAGCTCACACGCCAAACACACAACAATAAAAGCATCTAGCATCTCGTCCAACTCTGCCTTTGAGAGCTTCTCTTATATTTTATTACTCAGTAATATTGCAAGAAGTTGCGGACTAGAAAAAAACTACTTGGAAAAAACGAACAAAATATAAGTGAGGGTGAGGGTGAAGAAGGGTTGACGATATGTGTGTGAGGGCGAGGGATGGCCAGCCAATTTTGCGAAGAGAGAGTGTGCGGATAATTTCTCAAAATTAGGGCGAAGGTGAACGAGGGCCATGTATTCAAAAGTGACGGTAAGGAAGGAAAATAAAAATGGGGGCATTTTGCACCTCTGGTCGAAAAACAATTATCGATAGAAAGGTATATAGTGTTGTCTCCGTTGGTGCTGGCAAATGGTGGATGGGCTAGGAACCTCTGCGTACTCGCTGAGTGATGCGGCAGAATCCGATTGCTGGCCGCACGTGACATATGGTCTTGTATTGTGTCAGTGTCGTGTATCTCTGACGCAGCCCAATTAAGGGGAGTATTTTTCCACGCTTGCCGGGGCCAGACGTCGGGTCTCGTCTCTCCACCGAGCACAGGATGCACGGTGTCGGGTCGCGTCAAAGGAACGGCACCGAAGCGGCACCGTGACTAGGGCAGGAAGGGTGTGGTGGGGTACCTCAACTATAGACTGGTTCTGAAACCGCGAATGCACACTTTATAGAGGAAAACAAAAAAAGCACTGTATTACAGAACTCAGTACATGAAAGGTCCTTACAGGATGGTCAGCAATTGTTGTCGGAGTCGGCGCTTCTACGCTGTCTTGCTCCATTTCCTGTCGCCATCGTCGGCGCCAGCCTCTTCCGCTCAGGTCGTCTAGCGCCGGAGCCATCTCGTATTCGCAGCGTACGTGCCATGTGTGGCCGTGTGGCGTCCATGCGGAGTCTCGCTTTTGTTCCCTCCATGGAAGGGGATACTCTTCACGTTAGAGGCCAGTTCTCACCAGGCTGCAATCCCGTGACGCGGGGGGAGAAGACAGCCGAGCGATGTGTTTGTACCGGAGTTTTTTCTCCTTCTTCCTTTGCAGGTGTATCGCTCTGGCAGAACCGCACCAGTGCGCTCACCTAAGGAGCGTCGAGGGAAGTGCGACCTGCCAGACTCTCTTCAAAGCATCCTCGATCGTGGAATCGGCTGGACACGTCGAGAAGAGCGCCGTGACGTCTAAGAAAACAGTAAGGCTTCCTCCGTATACGTGCATGCGGCGTTATCTTTACAAATAAGTTGAGAGTGACCAACGTATTTATGCGATCAAAAGTTTACGGGACGCGTGTGTGCGGAAAGAAATGATTTTTCAGAGCACTCACGTACTCTAGTCGCCTTAAATGCGCATAACAATACCACGCGGCTGGGCTGGGAGGAGAAGCTACGATTTTTTTTTTTCGAAGAACTCGTGTCCCGTAATCTTTTGATCGCGAGAGCACGTGCTGGTCCTTCCGGTAACAGGATAAAGTCGTCGTCGCGTTCTCTGTCCACTAGGTGTTCGTTCGTAGGCTGACGTAGGCAGTCAATATTTTAAGCGATCGATGTCACAAATGAGGGCTTAGATATGTTTTTTTTTTTCGGGCACCAGTGGCGGAAATCAACTGCGGCGTTTATTCGCCGGTACTAGAAAAAACCCGGGCTATCTTTTTGGTAGCATTCCTAGGAATATCTGTGACTTCCGAGTGCGGCTCACGGCCCACTGTGCTCACTGTCACGGTTGTGTCTCCAACTCACATTATCATAGGCCCGAATCTAAAACAGCCTGTACTATCCGTCTCAGTATGAGCTGCAACACACAAACTCTGTCCAGGGCCCAATTCTCGAAGCACTGCGAGCCCAGAGCTACTGAAAATTCCTGCATATAGCCGTTGATGGAAGAAAAAATTTTGGATTGAATGTTTGTGCTGGTTGGGTGCTGTGTGTGCAAGTCGTCGCAGGCTGTGCGTGTAGCACTAGCAACCAGTCGTTGTTAGTTGCACGCCCAGGTTCACTGCAGTAAATATCTAACGACTTGGCTAAGCCCATAATTGTCTGCGCTTTTAATTTTCAAAACCTGCACTTTACCTATTGCTGTGCGTCCGTCTGCTATGTGGAATCGATGAATACATGTGCATGCAGCCCAGGGGGACGAAAACGCGAGCCACTACTGTTCCGGCTAATTCGAAGAACCCCCTCACACTAGGTGGATGAATACAGAACAAGAGGGTTATGATAGGCGGAAAGGTCTCTCCCCCTCTATCCCTTTTGAATTTTCGTATTGCGCGACCGTTACAATTGCAGCGCGTCCTTGTTTAGTGAGCGACGCCAGGCGTGTTATCTCGGGCGCTATCACCTGCTATGCGATGCCGGTCACTTTGGCGTCGTGTTCCTTCTTGTTATACTGGGGCGCGATTACGAGTTTTCGTCTCAATTTTGAGACTCTGACGTCAAAATGACGACACCGCGAGTTGTTGACCGCGGAATCAACCAATTAGCAGCGAGGTTGTGGTGTCTAATAGTAGGGTTCCACCCAGGAAGCATTTAGTTGCGCAATAAGGGACCGTATACTAAAGTTTTGCTGTAAACACGCCGTTAATAATTTGAAGAATGTTTTATTTCGCTAACAAACTATGTTTCAAACTCAACGACATGAAGCAAAAGAAGAAGCGTCCTCAATTTTGCAATTAAGTTTGCTCTTCAGTCACTTTTGCTGCCGCGAGGGTGCGCTGACGCTGGAAAAGCGTCGGTAGCGGCGGCTAGGCGGCGTGAGCTGCCGCCTGATTCAACCGATTCAGCCTTATCCCTCCACGCACATATTCAGCCATCGTAAACATGGCAGCCAGAAAAAAAATCAGCTGATTCGACGGCTGTCCTCTTTTTTTACACATTACGCAGAATCAAAGTACTGCGCAGACGTCTTAAGTGCGCGGAAAAATCTGTTTAAAGGCAGTGATCGCTACGAGCCTGCCGAAATCAATTTGCAAGTAGCGCTTGGCTCGAAGACCGGCGAAGGCAGCTTCAAGGCAAGTTCACACTGGCGAGTTGCAAACGTCGCGCTAGTATTCTAGGCGACCGATTTCGGTCAATTATTCACGGTTTGCGAAGCACATGTAAAGCGGGGAGGGAGCGTAACAAATCGATTTAAGCCTGTCGCGCGACCTCCGCGACTCGCCAGTGTGAACTCACCTAGGCTGCTATCGATGGCAAATGTGCTCCAAGGGCGATGCGTGATTCTATTTATTTTTGTTCCGAAAATACCCGGCGACTATGAATAATCACACTGCAGCAACTGCCGACACACGGGAGCAGACCGGTGCAGCTGCTGGGAGCTTGCAATCTCACTGCGGGAATTAAGAGCCGGCACGCGCCCGGTCACTGCTCCAACAATCACTCACGACGCCTCGTAACCAACTCATGCCGCCCGCTTCGGGTTAAGCACTTGTCATTCGTGTTGGTGTTGTTGCCGTTCCGTTCGGATGATGCTCGGATGACGCCGCCGGGGATACTGCGGTGGCGAAAGTTTATGCGAAGCAAGTCCTCCTTCGCCGCCGCCTTGTCTTGGGGGTCTCGCCGGAAAGCGCGCACCTTCTGCGACTTAACTTTGACAGTGGTCTCCGCAACTCACCGCAAACACTTGCTCACAGTCGGTTGGGCTACGCCGACGTTTACTTCATTTCCGAAGGTGTCTTGAAACCCACCGGCGGCGAAGGCGCGCACAGGCACTTGCCGCTCCACTGACCGCGCACTCACCCGCACACCTCCAAGTTCAACGGCGAGTTCGTCGCACAGCCGTTATGCTCCTTCCTATGTCAAAACGTCGAAACAACTCGTCCGGCACGTCAAAACCGTCTTCATGCACCCTCTTACACCGCTGCTCGCGCGGCCACCGGCCATGTAAACAACCGCCATTTTCTGTCTCGAGCGGTTTGAGATCACTCGTTCCAGTCTCAAAAAATCGTCTCAATCGGCTCGCATAATTAGGCAAGCAACGTCACCACTTCTGGCGCACTTCTGACGTCGGCCGGTGACGCAAAAAACCAATATGGCCGCTGGTCACGACCGACCAATAGGAACGGGGCAAATGAGACACTTTTTGAGACACTTTCCGATTGAGACGATTTTGAGCAACTCGTAATCGCGCCCCAGATGTCGGTGCAGCGACAGACAGGTACGGTGGTGTTTGGTTCTGTTCTCCCGACCTTCTAAATTGCGAATAGCACAATGAGACCCTCAAGGATGCAGCGAGCCCTGCTACCTGCGAACGTTTTCTCGCGCGCCTCCGCTAGTTGCAGCGATTAACTATCATTTAATCCCTGCTGTTCATGAAACAGTCATCGTCTTTCGACCGAAGACGTGTCGATACATTGTGCGAATTCATTATGCAGCTGTATATTAGCTGAATTTGATTGATTTCGCCAATTATTATTATGTAAAGTGAAGATCTTGCATGATATTGATTTGTTGTAGTTTGTTTTCGTAAATACAAAACATTTTTTGCAATTATCTGGGATTTCAAAAAGCATAGAGCAGGCATTAAATTGCGTACGCTCAGTGTATGGACGGTATGATCGTTCATTAATTTGCTGGAATTCAGTGGGTGCGAAATGATGCTCTGGAAATGTCAGCTGCACCATTTCAGAATTACTTCACACCTCTTCACGATGCACCATTATATGTGCACTGTACGGAATATTCTAACTTGGCTATGTAGCGCCTCGTCTTCGCTGCGGGATAAAATAAACTTGCTGACAGCGTGCAGATTCCGAGTAGACTGATTATATTCTCCACAAAACAGAAACGAATTCGAAAGGAGAGCGCGGAGGCAACGAGCGAGAGAGGGAGCAGAGCGACTATACGTTTTGATGATGCCGCGCCGCGCAGGTGTGAGGCATCTCAAGTTATCGACGAGCGGCGCGGATGCGCGAGGCATCTCGCGTGTCCGACCCACGGCGGCGCCGGCGCGTCCCGTCGCCTCCTCTCCTCGCCCTCTACAAACATGTAGTACATTTCAAGAAGAAATACCTCTTTTCGACTGAAAGCAGCGGCAAGGATGTGTCGGTATAAACATTCAAAGTGTGTTCTCTGCTATCCCTACATTGGTCCAGCGGTTTGGTTAGTTGGCCGGCAGCGCGACCGATTTTAAACTGCTACAACAGCAAGGAAAGGGTGTGCGAAAGCCCAAGAAAAGCGCGGCGCGCGCCTGCGCCCCGAGAAGTCGAACACCGAATCACTCCCCGCACCCCCCCCCCCCCCCACCCTTTCCCTACAGTGAACCCGGCTTCGGGCCAATCCGCGCACGAAGCACATGTCATGGGAACAACCATTGCGCCCACGAGTTTCGGTCGTCTGTTGCAATGGAGATTAATGTTGACCGTTGTTGCGTCCACCACCAGCTATGAACACACCTGACGGAAGAAATGGAGCTAGAATCTGTAGTATACATGGCCAAGAGGAGGTATAGGAGCTTGCAGAGCCGTGCTTAGCCTGTCTAAGCTTTGCCGTAAGGTCCAGCAGCGCCACGTTCTGCCTTCTGGGGAAACAATGTATTCCAGTGGCAGAAAAATTAGGGCGAGGTCAACTGTAGCGTTGCGGAGCAAATGCGATAGCAATGCACTCTTCTATTCCTCTCTAGGTTGTGTACCAATTTCTACTTCTTTTCGCTGATTCTATTCTGGTACAGAGCGCTTCTTTACTTATTTTTGCTCTTTCCGCCTTAGCCATTTTCATATGACCTGAGTCATTCTTAGCCCAGCGTCTCTTTCCTCTTCCACAAAAGTGGAGAGGGTGAGACGCGAGAGGACGAAAGCTGGGAGCGGTGACGACCCCAGGTAGCACCGAACATTAGAATAGTGTTATAAAAATGTTATGTAAGTCGGAGTAATGTTGCACATTGCATAGTAACTTTACATTAACATTAAAAATTAACATATAACGTTATAAGTTACATAGGAAACGTTACTTTCACATTCTAAACAAAAGTTGTTTTAATATAATCTTCTAAATTTTATTATAATGTTAGAGTGGCAACTATAAAACAACATTGCAAATATATTTCAAGCACGGATTTCCAGACATTTTCTCACTGTTCTTAGAGTACAGATGTTTTTCAACTAACAGTACCTTGTAACCACATCTTTTAGATAGTACTCGCCATAGATTACGTGAAGAGCCCCATTATTTTGTCACAAAACTTTAGTTATTACCCATTCCCCACTGTCACTCATGGGACATCCCGCAGTAGCGAGTACATAAGCTCGGCGGCATGATATCCGTTTGGAGGTGAGTGAATACGAGTTGCTGTGCTGTACTAGTGGAGTAGTGTAGTGGTGTAGCTCTTGTTGTTGGTTCTTGCTAAGTGTTGTAAGTTGTGTGCCGTCACCACTGGCAGGCCTGCATGCTTGTGCAGGGCTGCTTCACCATTTTCGAGAAAGTTCCATTTATGTTGTTTACAAGTTTCATGAACGTTTGGGGAAGGTTATTCGAACATTTATATGTAACATTACAAAAACATTAGAAAGAAAGGACATTAAGGACATTGAAATAACATTTGAACGTAACAAAAATGTAACATTATCGCAATGTTTCGGTGCTACCTGGGACGGCGCGCGCTAAGTTTTAGCTCCAGCAAGGCTCCTATACTATCACGTTATAAGCACCAAGATCTCTAGCTCTAGCACCTTACCGCACACGGCACCACTCGAATCTTTACTTGCCTCCACGAGAAATGCTTTGGGCTACTCGACTCATCCGCATTCGACGAATCATGCTCAACATTTTGGAGACTGTCAGTAAACAGGAGCTGATGAGTAAGCGGCCACCGATGTGGTCGAGCAGGTGTCACTTCAAGGCATGGCAAATAATGGCCGCCCCCAAATCTTGCGCTGCGCTTGCATGTTTTCTTCAAGACTGTACCCGAGCAGAAATCACAGGCGTTCTGAATTTGTAAGCGTACTTGAATATAAAAGGTGTTGGCCTACTGGCATAGTCAGGTGCTCTCTACCCTGCTCTGTATCGCGGTGCGTTGTTTCACATTCTCTTGTGTTCAGAGATCAATCCAATTATGTGCAGAATTGTCGTGAGGAGTTCTAAAGTGGGTTCTGACCAACTGCATTTATATGCTCGCAAAACGTGGTCATCTTTTCTGTTGGCATACAACAGCAAATACGCATCATGTGATGTCGCAGAAAGTACCCCCCCCCCCACCCCCACGACTTCTCGCTGACTACAAGACTGTCGACATCCTGCTACAAAGCTGATCATTACTACTGAATGTCATCAGCACGAAGTGGTAACAGGCAGTGCTGAATGGGCAAGTGGTGGCACTCTGCCCTGGTGGCTGACTAGTGTGTCCCAGCTAACCTTAGCCAGAGTTTGTAAATATGCCGAGCTCCCTAAGACGGTGGGACTAAATGCATGTTTGTTACTCGCTATTGTATGGCGCAAGTTGCGCTATTTTTTTATTCTGGTTAATTGCATAATTAGTCGAGGTTAATTAACCAGCTTCGCATGCAACGAAGTGTGGCAAAATAAATTTATGCAGAAAGTCCAGGGATGGTCCGAAAAACATACGATTGAAAACTTTCTAGCTTTCCATTTATTAGGTATTAGGTTTTGCCGCTCACTGCAGATCCCCCGAAGTACAAAAAAATACCACCCGACAAGCCTGCTTGCACGCCGCGATTGCGCGACTCTCAAACGTTTCGCCTACAAACAAACTGATCGTTCAACTGGGGGCGCTGCCGCTTAAAACACGACAGGGCAGTGACGGAGACGTGGCTGTGCGATTTGCGCCAGCCTAAGCGATAAGCATCTGCTTATCCTTATAATGAACCCCAGCGAGGGAAGCATGTCGCTGGCGTAAATGGCAGAACCAGTGTCCGCGTCGCTGCCCTGCCTTCTTTTAAGCGGGAGCACACCCGGCTAAATGTTCTGGTCGTTTGTAAGCAGGACGTTTGTAGCTTTGCAATCGCGGTGCCCCAGCCGAAATGTCATGTGGTATTTTTTTGTATTTCGTGGGCATACACCGTTGAAACCGTTGAATCGGTACTTTGGGGATTGGTCTAGAACTTCTCAATTGGAATTTTTTGCCCAACTTGGTCGCTTGCGAAGTTGGTGAATTAAACTCAACTATATATGCAATTAAGCAGAATAAAAGAAGAGTTACTTCAGCCAGCCAAATGCTTGTGTTCGCGTCATCTTAGGGTGCCTAGGCATATTTATAAACCCTGGCTAAAATTAGCTGGAACGCCCTGTATTTGCTTTTTTTTATATTGCGACCTTACTAAAACGATTTATGTACGTTCGGTGAAGTTCACGTAGCCGAAAAGAAAAAAAAGTACGTTTCAGGCCGGTAAAGCATGCTATGTAGAACTCGCTGGGCGAGTTGGCGCGTAGCTTTCTTGGGGTGGCTTGCATCATGTCTGTTAGAAACATGCTCCTCGAGCACAGAAAGCACTACTTCCATTTGATTCGGCACAGTCAAAGATTGTGAAAAGAGCACTTGCAAACTCGTGCCTAGATTCAGCCTCAACCAAATCATTCGAGCATGAAATGCATACCAGCTTTCATAATCAGATCACTAGGCTGCTTTCAACCGGTTTCCTCTGCTCGCTCATCACAGCGGTAGCCGAGAAACTTCTCCAGAAGATAAAGAAAGGCAAGCGTAGCTGTGACCTAGAACGCTTTCGGAGTACAAAGCCGTCAGTGGTTCCATACTTGCACAAAATAGCCCACAATTTAAAAAAAGTGGCAAACAGGCATGGTGTTTCGGTGGTTTTTTCGGCCCCAAAAAAAGCTTGCTGGTTTATGCCCCAGGATCACCGAGGAACGAGCCCCACGAAGCGCATTTATGTAAATGAAACATGCTGAATGTATGTGAAATGTGATGTACCACGGGCGTGGTCTATCAAATCCAGCTCAAGTGTGGACGCGTGTGTGTCGGCAAAGCTGTATTTATTTATTTATTTAGCAAGGAACCCACAGCGCCGTGGCATTACAGTGTGTGTGTGGGGGGGGGGGGGGGGGCAATGTACAAAAAAGAAGCACACATGACACCTCCGCTCGCAGGCAGAGTTACAAGCATAAAGCGTTCGCCATGTACATCTCACTTCAAAAGAACACATCACAATCGCATCACATCATTAAAGAACGAAAAAACTCATCATTTGATGTCACACTCACAACATCGCTCGGTAGTCTGTTCCAGTCTCTAATGGTTTTCGGAAAAAAAAGACATTTTAAACAATTCAGTTTTTGCCGCGAATTCGCGGACTTTAAAAACATGGTTAATACGGTTGGATCTATAAAAAGGCTCCTGCACAAACCTTTCGCGTTCAACCCGAACAGTTGAATAATAAACAGCATGAAATAGCTTCAGACGCAACTTCTTTGGGCGCGTGTCAAGCAATTCCCAGTTGAGTGCATCCTTCCTACGCGATGCACTGTAACGAGCCCCGCGAGTGCCAGACACGAAACGAGAGGCAATGTTCTGCACCCTCTCCAACTTATCTTTATCTCTAGCAGTAGGCGGGTCCCAGACAGTGCACGTCCCAAACAGTGCGGGTCCCAGACAGTGCGGTTCCCAGACAATGCACAGTACCTGCGTCAATGAACGATCAGGGGAGCATGCTCTTCCTATACGAAAAAGAAAAGGGGCGAACTTGCCCGCCCATTGCATTTCATGCTCTGGTAGTGAGCCAATGTTCAAAGACATGAAGATTCTGGGCAAGAGTAAAAACAAAATAGCCTGCGAACTTTTAGAAGCACTCCACATCAAAGAAAAAGGCGACAATTGTGTTAGCGATACCTCTGTCACCTTATCTGAGGGGGAAAGAAATTTTTTTCGTTGCTTTTTCTGACCTATGCATGCTTGACACGTCCTCCCCTTCTTTTTTCTTTCTTCTTCCCTCACCCCCTGCTTTATTGCGCCTGTGAATACTGCATATATATGCTGTTGTGGAAGCAATAAATTCAGTTGATAGTTTGCGCTCTATCTGTCATCTTCTGCTCTTTCCGTGTACGTTTTTAGTGTGCGCAACGCCATCCCAATAAAAAGTTGGAGGCTTATCAATGTTAAACCCAGTGGATGCGAAGCAGCCTTCGTTTTGCATTCTTATTATTAACGTCCTTAGCGTTTGGAGGCATCTTGACCGCATACACGACCGGCGCAAAGACGCTGGCGCGGTTGCGGGCACTGAGACTGACGCGACAGCGGGCGCGCGCCGATTCATCGCTGGTGTGACGTCACATATCACGTGATGCAGCGATGGTGGCGCCGCCGCCGCGTCGCGCGCGACGGCGCGAACCGAAGCGTGGAGGCCTCCGCCGGGCGACGTCCGACGGCGCGATATGAGGCCCCATCTGCAGCCGGTGTGACGTCATCTCGTGACGTCACATCATGTGATCTCACTTCAAGGTCAATGGTGGCCACCGCCGGGCGTCCCGCGAAGGCCCGAAACCTACGTTAATATGCTTCGCATAAAAGACTGCTAGTCGACTGATAAGCATGGTAATGTATAGGGCATCTGTGCTCGGTGCACTGGGACAAAACCCACTCATGAGGCAGTGCATACTTTCAGCTTGCGAAACCGAGCGTGCTACTGCACACATTTATGTTGGTTCTTATTATGCCTGCAGTCCATTTCTGTGAGCATATAAGCTTCGCACTCACAAAGTCCGCGGAACAAATGTGGTGTTACGTGTGAGCGGTGCTGAACCAACGTGTACCAGTGCGCTGTTTCATCGCGCATGCGGCATCGGAAGGCAGCAACTGTGAAAAAACTCCGTGATTTGTGGGCGCGATTTACAGATTGATGCCGAAATAACAAAGTGAAACCGCAAAACAGATGAACAAAGAGGTACATTTTGTTGGCATTACAAGCCTGTCTCTTTCGACGCGATCAAGCATGCATCGTTCTCGACACATAAGCCGCATGGGGTCGAGCCCTCAACAACGTACACAGCAAGAACAGCGCATCACTTATTAAACCTCATTTTGAAGGAACCACGCAGCTCAAACGGGGAGGGTCGACGAAGGACGAAGATACAAGCGCTGTCCCCCGTCCACAGTACCACCTCGCGCTATGTTACCCTTTCAAAACGAACGCCGCTCCAGTAAACCAACTTGCCACCCGACTCATAAAACGCCTTGGCACTCGTTTACTGCAAAATGAGAGATAGCTGTAGTAGCGACAGCTTGGCTTGATATATATACATATAGCAACAACTTTATTTGTTAGCAAATAAAATGGCGGGTCTGCTGGGTCAATTCGGCCTCTCCAGCTGGCCGGCACTTGTAGTCTGTCGGCGACCTCTACACTGTCGTCGCCGCCCTGGACTGCACACTGGAGTCCGAACTGACGGGAACAGCTTCCCATTGTTCCCAGGAGATCTAACTAGATCTATAGCGGAGGCGGATCCTCCGAACAGTCCCAGATGATGTGGTCCCAGATTAAGTGGCAGGCTCGCCGCATAACTGACATAACGGGTTTACCAGATCGGGGAATATGTTGTAGTATGTCCACGGGTCCGGCTGCGACCGCGCCTCCAGCCATCGCCACGTGGTAGCCTGTTCTCTGCTGAGCGAATCGTGCGGAGGAGGCCAGCGCACTCATAGCTATCTGTAGCATTGCGTTATGGCCTGATACGAGCCCAGGGCCTCACTTCGGTGCGCTCCCGTGTCAGAAGCCTCCTCACCTACTCGGCTGACAAAACCTCGAGCGCAGCGGTGAGCGGCTTCTTTACCTGGATTGCCCTCATTGACCGGGGCCCAGACTAGGTCCTCTTCGCTCCTGTCTTTCGGTAACGTTTTTGAAGTTTTATTGGCTGTGGCACAGATGTGTCCCCTCGTAAAATGGCAAAGGGCCACCTTTGAATCGCTAAGAATTATTTCGATAAACCGTCGGTCATGGCGTCGAAGAATACTGGACTCGTCAACGCAGTGCCGTGCCGCGGCCGGCGCAACGAAGTCTGTGACCCACCCCGTATGCTGCGCCGAAGCGGTACTAACGGTTGTCGGTGCGCTCCAGGCTGCCCTAGCTGGCGTTCCTTATACTCGCTGTCTGTGAACCGCAGCAGGTGGACATCGGAGACCAGCGTGCACGGCCCTCGGTGGGTTGTTTGGCGGGAAGCCTATCTCTCCGCAGGCGCTCTTGGGCGACGGCTATCCGCGCCGCAACTCGCCCTGGAGCCCGCTTCCACTTTGCAAAGTCCAGGCCGTGCATCGTACGGTCCTGCAAGCTGCGAGCGCGTGAAACTAATAATAGCAGCTATTCTTCATCGTGGTAATAAACTATTCCCATCTGGACAGTTATAGCGACCATGAAACGATAGTTATTGAGGTAAGGAAAAGCGCGTTATGTCAGTTATGCGGCGAGCCTGCCACTTTGGACCACATAATCTGGGACTGTTCGGAGGATCCACCTCCGCTATAGATCTAGTTTGATCTCGTCAGAACAATGGGAAACTGTTCCCGTCAGTTCGGACTCCGGCGTGCAGTCCAGGGCGACGACGACAGTGTAGAGGTCGCCGACAGACTACAACTGCCGGCCAGCTGGAGAGGCCGAATTGACCCTGCAGACCCGCCATTTTAATTGCTAACAAACAAGGTCACTTATATATATATATATATATATATATATATATATATATATATATATATATATATTTGAGAGAAGCCAAGAGCTACAGAAACCGAGGGGACACAGGTGATTTTTCAAATTATTTATTTTATTTTGTGGTGTTGATCAATTACGAATTTTACTGAATATGTTATCGCTTAAAGCTAATTGATTAGAAAAGCAGAAGGAAAAACAACCACATGCCGCCGGTAGGAACCGAACCCACGACCTCACCCAACCCCGAAAGCAGAAGATTTGACGGTCGTTGCCGTAGCTCAGAGGTAGAGCACCGGACGCGTATTTCGGAGGTCGTGGGTTCGGTCCCCACCGGCGGCATGTGGTTGTTTTTTCTCCTGCTTTTTTATTCAATAAGCTTTAAGCGATAACATATTCAGTAATATTCTAAATTGAAGAACACCACAAAATAAAATAAATAATTAAAAAGATCCCCTGTGTCCCTTAGTTTCTGTGGCTGTTGGCTTCTCTCATATTTATAACGAGCCCCTCATTCCCCTCGCTTGTTTGCTTTATTTCTTAGCGAGGGCCTCGGTTCTGGCTGCCTTGACGTCATAAGAAGCTTAAGAGAGTTCTCAGACAGCTTCCACCCTCGCCGTGTGCTTGTGTTATTAACCCGGTACCCCATTCGTAAATGCGATGGCAGCTTGACCGCAATGTCGCCTGTCCGCCCGCGACGGAAGAGCAAGTTTTAGAAATTGAAATACAACCGCAGTTTGCGCGTTTTATGAACCGGCACCTTTCCACGTGGTTCGCGGTGGACAGCAACACGTGTATTAAGGCGTAAGCGTTTCTTGGCTCATGATTGACGTGGACGGAAGTTGCAGACAGGAGCCTGTGGACGGAAGTTTTCCGCCCGAACTGTCAATCGCAAGTTGTGTGATAAATCGATTGTGAAAGTTGAGTAAGCAGCAGTTGATAAGCAAGATATAAGTAATAAAATTGAAGACCCCCAAAATAAAAAAAATAAATATGAATAAATGGTGATAATAAACAAAAATGAAATATAAAAATAAAAATAACAAAAACTAGAAAGGAAAGTAAAGATATAAATAAAGAGAAAAATAAAGGGTGAAAGAGAGGAAAGGGAATGGCTTTCGCATTTCCGCTTTTAAGCAGACTTAAGTGCAATCCTGTAATTTTTTGCCGAGCGTCTAGCATGCGCGTTCAGAACGCTATCCTCCAGGTACTAATGGCCAGTGATGTTATTGTTTAGGACGCAGTGCAAGGAGGGAAAAGAAAAATTATGAGAACGGCTTTTGCGCGGTCTGGACCGATGTCCAGTCTGTAAAAACCACACCAGTGGTTTCTTACGGCACGGTGACAGGGCTTTTAACCGGTTTGCGGTATTTCTTGCTCAGATTCTGAGTGTCACCAGTCCGCAAACCCAACAGAAAGGTTTTTGAAATGTTTTGGACCAAAAACTTTCTACACAACAGCTTTGTGTAGTTACTGCAGAAAAGTTAACACAAAATACTACAAAACAACAGAAAAATTTGTCGTTACGAGAAAAGTGCAAAATATTTCGTATTTTTCCAACGATTCGGATGTTCATTTCCGACTGCGTCGTTTCATTGCCGTCAACGCCGCTTATAGTCGAAGCGTTGACACTAACACTGAATCATTCGCGGCTTAAGCTTTACATGCAAAAAACTGCCTGCTGACTCTAGTGTAGGAGCCAGAGCCTCGCTGAGTACAACTGTAACATATTATCAGCATGATGAAGTGCAATATTTTCAAGCAGTGCTGACTGCAGTCCGGCGAGAGGGAAACAGAGAGAATAGCTTCCAAACGAAACTTTTTGTTTGGGCTGACTTGCGCCTACAATGAACAGAATGACTTGGTGGTGGCGTGGAAAGAGAAATTTATTTTTTCTAATGTCAACAAAAAATACAAAAATACCAAGCAAAACTGCTGAACTCAAAGTTCTGATCTTTCAAGCACATGCGCAGTGCCGCTGCACTGCGCACGTCAGTAAGGCAGTAAGAAAGCCGACACTCGACCACCGCGCAGGACGATGAAGTATGTCGACCATTTGCGCAAATCTCAGCCTCGCTCATTGACAGAGCGTCCACGCATGCTTGTTCAAAGAGGCGCGTGCGGAGGCGCTGCAACATTGGAAACATTGTTCTTTGGGGACGCCCATTTAAGGAAGCCAGTCCACGCTGCCGCCACAAAACGAACATGCGCCGCCGCGGTGGCTCAGTGGTTATGGTGCTCGGCTGCTGACCCAAAAGACGCGGGTTCGATCCCGGCCGCGGCGGCTAGAATTTCTTTGGAGGAAAAATTCTAGAGGCCCGTGTACTGTGCGATGTCCGTGCACGTTAAAGAACCCCAGGTGGTCTAAATTTCCGGAGCCCTTCACTACGGCGTCTCTAATAGCCTCAGTCGCTTTGGGACGTTAAACCCCATAAAACAAACGAAACAAAACGAACATGCCGACACACAAGAGCATATTTTTAAACACTTCGGGTGAACTAGTGCGCGCTTCCAGGCGGATGAAAAACATGCGTGACACTAATATCCAAAAGGTGCGCGCAGCTACACACTCAAACATTGCGTGCTGCGAAGTTTCAAGGACACCGCACTGCGGGCATCGGCCGGAGGCCGCCACGCCCCACGCCGCAAGGCGGCCTCTTGTGGGCAGGACCCGCCAGCCTAGCAGCCAGCCAAAGTCCCTGACATCTGCAGGAAGCGCAGCTGAGGTCAGTTGGCGCCAGCGTGCCCGTCTCGTTTTCTGGAGTTGTTCGCGGGTCAGCTCAGCGACCGTTAGTGCTTCACACATCCTGGAGGGCGGGGTTTCATCAACATCCAGATCGGGCACGCTGGCAGTCAACGACGGCAGTGTGCGACGCACGTTAACGAAAAATTCCGGCGGCTGCTCGGCTGCAGGCCCAACCATGTGTTGTGTAAAAAACACGTTACGCGCTGTACCCAGAAAGTATGCGAGGAGTGTTCTCCCTGGATAGTCAGGATTGCGTACAAGATCTCGTACTCCTCGCAAGGCGAGCACATTACACATGGTGCGGATGCAAGGTATACTGAACCCACCCATGTAGGATGGAAGGCGCATAAAGAACCGTGACTTAAGTTCGGTTTTCCCCGCCCAAACGAAAGAGCCACAGCCTGCGAGCAAACGTACGCGGCGGATTTGCGACGCGGGCGACAAAAAAACATGCGGCTAGGACTGTGGACTTCTCTATATAGCTGCGCTCTGCTATTGAAAGCCGGAAAGTTGACGCCACCGAGAGGCGTTTCTCAGCATTCGTGCGGAGGTTAGTCCATGTTTCGCGGGCTACTTCTCCGCTGGCGAGGAATACTACTCCCAGGACTTTCACTCCCGGCACCCTGCGTAGCAACTGGCGTGTTCGGTGGTCGTCGAGCAGAATGTCCGTCGCTCTCGGCCGCGCTCTCTTTAAAGGGATACTGAAGCAAAATCTTAAAATTGAACAAAAACACTGAAAATAGATTCTCAGAATGCGATTACACCTAAATCTAGTCGTCACTGGCCGGCGTGACTGGCGCCCGGCTAGTCACGCGGGCCGCAAGTTGAGTCATGACAGCACTGACATCGCACAGTACACGGGCGTGTTTGTATTTTGCGTCCATCAAAATACAATCGGCGCGGCACGGATAGAGCCCGTGACCTTGGGATCAACAGCCGAACGACAAAGCCACTGAGCCACCGTGGGAAGTGCTGTTCAGTTGTGTTGACATGTGGGGTTGAAAGAGTCAACGTTAAGGAAGTAGGTAATTTCCTTTCATTGCTAAAAGTTAACGAGCTTACATCTTTTGTCAACATCGCAGAACTTAGCAAATACTGACAGTGGCAAACAGACAATTTTCCCGTCGCTAGTGCACCAGTAACAAAAAAACAAAAAAAGGAAAGGGAAACGCGGAATGAGATCTCTGTTTCGAAAAGGTCGCAATGTGCAGCAGCGAGTTACTGCAAATAAGATCAACTTATGCGCAAAAAAAAACGAAAAAGAATCATCTATTCGTGGTTGCGAAGTGGTTTATTTAAAAATAAAGTCCGGCTAGTTGATGCTTTTGATTCACAGACTGCGACATATTACTAGTGCTAAAACACACACAAAGACAGCGAGCAGAAAGAGCGTCGCGCGTCTGTCCTGTGTTTTTCTGCTCGATGTTCTTTGCGTGTATTTTAAAGCTTGTATTATGTCGCGGTCTGTGAGTGCTTAATTTGTGGCAAAGAACGCCATTTGAGCCGTTGCACTTCTGCTTCGAAGCTTACATCAGCCCATCGGAAAAGGAGATGACAGCAAAATTACCATGTTATGATCTACACAGCAAAGATTATCATCAAAATTCGAGCGGACTGTACCCAAACAACATACCGGCTTCGTATCCTATAGGATTTTCTTTTCTACACCGAATTGTACGCAGCGGTCAACCAGTGAGATGGGCGCTCAGTTCCCATTCCAGAGATCATGAGTACGATTACTGCTATATTCAGGCCTGGCAGTTCCTGTTTCGTTTACGGGCAGAGTCATGCACGGAGCCACCCAGGCAAATCAAATTTCACGACAGGAGTGGCAGTCAGTTCTGGACGTCTGTTTGAAGAGCGCCCATATTTGAATATTCCGCTTCATCAGTGATTACGTTTCCACGACGGCCGTAGTTGCCCTTGCGAACAAAGTGACATGCATAGAGAGCCTTACACATCGCTCTTTCTTTGTTAGCGTTACACGCAGCGACCGAAGGCGTATCGGTTGTGGAACGGATGACTCTCGCTTCGCCAAGCGCCGCTATGTTTCCACGCCTTGAGAGGGGCAGACTGGGGACCGCTAAAGAGCTAGGTGGAAGCCCCACTAGACTAGCGAAAATTCTCCCGCTTTTTAGTTATTTCCCTGCAAAAGTAAATTAACCCACGCTTTGTGCAACCAGCAGAAAGGTTTCTCGGCCCCATCGACAGCGCAAGGGTCCTTGTGCACTCGAAAACGCGTCGTGCGCGGAACCGACGAACTAGTTAAGACGGCGACGAGCGGCTCGCAGCCGACGCGCTAATACAGCGGGCGACAACGAGGCTATGCTCGGAGGCTGGATGGCGAAAACTCGTGCCGAAAGCTACGCGCTGCGACGTTCGCCTTTCATTCCGGCTCGGCGGTGCACTACGCTTTGCAGCTGAGTGGAGAGGCGAGCAGAACTTTTTGCATGTATGCGTGGAGTTTAGACGAGCCCATGGAAACTTCATAGTTCATTCGGAGTCTCCACGTTGAAAAGGGTAGAATCCTGTATCACTATCACCATCCTATTTTTTACACTTGCATACAGTAAAGTTTTGTATAACAAAGTACGCAGCAGTTATACCTGTTCTCACAACTTGGAAGCTAATGGAAAGACCAAATTGAGTTGAGGAGAGCTGTCGCGATGGCTCAGTGGTTATTGCGCTCGTCTGCTAACCCGAACGACGGGCGTTCGATCCCGGCTTTGGCGGTCGAATTTCGATGAAGGCGAAACTCTAGAGGCCCATTTACTGTGCGATGGCAGCGAACGTTAGATCCCCAGTTGGTCGAAAGTTCCGGAAACCTTCACTACGGCGTCCCTCGTAGACTGAGCCGCTTTGGGACGTTAAACCCCATATAAACCAAACCAATGAGTTGACGCTCCAAGGTTCGCGGGAAGCGCTGCCGGCCCAGACGAACTGGAAGGCGCGCACCGCAACATCCGCTCTCGAGTAAACCCGAGTCGCAGCGACGTTCGCCGGAATGTGCGGCTGGCCCAGTTGCTTGCGTCTACCCTTGACCGCCGCCGGCGCATTCGAAGGGGAACTCGTGCAGGTTCCACTCACGCACGTCGCGTTGAGGAGCGCAACAATAGTTGTAAGGTTAAAAAGGAAAAGTACAAACTGGGTTAGGGAACTAACGCTAGTTAGTGATATCCTAGTCGATATCGAAAAAAGAAGAAATGGGCAAGTCAGGCCATGCGTTGCGAAGGCAAGGTAACCGATGGTCCTTCAATGACGGAATGGAATCCAAGAGAGGGCAGGCGTGGCGAGGGGCTGTGGAGTGCGAGGTTGGGTGTTGAGATTAGGAAGTCCGCGCGGTAAGATGGCCGTAGTTGGCCTACCAGGTGGTTAATGGAAGGCTATGGGAGAGTCCCTTCAGCGCACGTAGTTAAGCTGATGATGGTGGTAGTGAAATGAATCTACGGAGTTGTAACTTTTTTAAAACGCATAATGTTTGCGCCACCACGTTTATACCGAATGACAGCTTAATTCATTTGAGAACAGTCTGAACCCTAGCAGTGCAAACTTATTGAATTAGCGCTCTGGCCAAATTACTTCGCGCTTGAAACAGGAATATTTAAAGAGTCCTTTCTAGAAACATTATTACTCTAGCTCTCAGACTATTGTTAACACCCGAACAAAATTTTTTGACGGCTTGATGTTCAACAAGTATGACAATTTCACCAAAATGTGCTTTCCGAAGTTCGCTGCGGTGTCAGGCTGAAAGGCTAGCTAGCGGCAAAAAAAAACGTTTTGTGGGTGTGGCACGATGGTGGTCATTTGCACACGCGCACTCTGAACTTCTGCATGAACTTCTGACGCATAGGCAGTTAGTGCTGCATTTTCATTACCACGCAATTATGAGTCATCACCCCTCAGAGCGTGAAGGTGTATTCATGCTTTCTGTTGTGCTTTGAGTCTCTTTGGCGAAATATCAGGATAAAGCACTCCGACGTGAATAGCGGTTCTCACGATGTGGCCGCATTTGGATACAAATTAAGATCTCTACTGACCGCCACACGGAAATTCGTCATGAGTAAAGGTAGTGGACTGTTGAAGGTTCTTTAAAGCTGAACAAAAGGCGCACCACCAGATGAAATTATCAGCTCTAGAATATTGATGCCTCTTGTTTGTTTGATATAGGCAAACATAAAAAGAACTGTTTTCGTTTACTATTGTGATTGGCCACCAGAGTAATGCACGACTCTATCGACCATGGCCCATTGTTACCAACTACTGTTTCCTGTAAAATTGGGATTTATTCGCTGAATTTGCGGCGTTTTTATGTTCTAAATAAATTGTGCGTTCAGTGGTGTTTGTGGTAACGGTTGAAAAAAATGCTAGCGTTGAAGGGCATGTGTTGCGCAAGGATTAAGAAGTACCGTTCCAAAATAAAGTGTCCTGTGCCGGGAACAGCCGCAGGAGCGAACACTATTCATCCACACTCATCATCTTCTTGTCCCATCGCTTACCAGGCTGAATATTGTGTGGCCGTGAATAGGCCGCGTTGCCCTTTTTGCGCGCTATCGTTGTGGCCTGGTTTGAGTTGTGTGTCATGTATTTTCGCACTGTGGGCGAGCGCAACCCGTTTGCTTCTGTTCACTGTAACGGTAGCCGCCCTGAAAGCAAGGGCTTACGAACCGTAAGTAAAGTAAATCTACTCATACGTGTGATCCTGACTATAGTGCCGGCGTTTAAGGAGGGCGCTGGGGATAGTAGGAACTTCCTCCTGGTTAATCATTTCCTTCCTCCACTCTCGTCTTATTAGTACCATGAACGCTTCCTCTGCTCTAGACCTCTCGAGTTTGGAGATGCCGGCCAATGTCCGCGAAGTGGGAGCCGTGGCTGTGTGGTCGCTGTCGTCCTGCAAGCCTGGTGAGCTATGAGGCGCCTCCCGACCGTCACGAAAGGGGATTCTGATGTGTTTTGTCAACGCACTTTTTCGCAGGATTCGGCGTCGATCAGCTGCGCGACAACAGCCGTGATACATACTGGCAATCAGACGGGGTCCTACCACACGAAGTCAATATTCAGTTTGAACGCAAAACGGCAATACAGGCGATCTATATCTACGTCGACTACTATCGCGACGAGAGCTACACACCCAAAAGGTACTTGGCTATTGTCACTCTCATTGACATAACTAGTTCGCGCTGTTGCAGAGAACGCAGAAAATGTTTCGTAGGGTACGTGGGTTTCCGGCTTTTTGATGTCAAGAACAAGTTGGCAGACGTCTATTTGGTGCCCAAACGGTTCTCGTCCGGGTGTGCTCGTGCGGCTATCTTTCTCGTCGACTTCGAGTCCAAACGCGATGCTGCTTTGACTCATTATCACGATGCGCGGCTTCACTTACAATGGTTTAGTGCATTAAATGGACTCGTCGAAATGGCGTTTTCTTCTCGTATTACTTCGCTTCTGCGTTGCATGTCATATCGATGCATCTGGAACCATATCCAGGGTGCACGCGGTCACACGTTCCAAGTTCCTGTTATTTTAATGCTGCCACATCATTCAATTTCTTCCGGCATAGATTTTACCAGGAGACTGCTGAGGGTATTGCACCCGCATTCACCGCGCGTGAAGATGCGCGGCCGCTACGTGCAGGAACAGAGCTGCGTCAACGTGCTCCCATGGTTCTCCACTAGCGTGAAAATGAGTTTTTTACCGTGATGTTTAGATAGGCGAACCTGCATGCCTACCACTGTACAAGAGAGGATGAATGTTACTGTGTGTGGGAAACAAAAAAAATGTTTAGCGCTGAAGGTGGTGTAAGATTTAAACATGAACCGTGCCCTAATCACTGCTGCCCCTCTTTTTTTTGCCCGCCGCAGCGGCTCACACACTTTGACATTCGGTAGCGTATATCAAGATCGCGCTATGGAATCCCGCGGCCGCATTTCGCTCGAGTCGGAGTGGAAATGCAGAGTGGCCGTGTGCTATTCATGTGAGTCCATGTTGAAGAAGCCAGGCTGTAGAAATTACGCGCGCGCATTACTCTGGAGCCCTCCTCTAGAAGCTATATACTAGAGACCCCGCCTTCTAAAGAACGGTTTCGCAAGCCTTGGTCTCGCCCGACTGGGGACAAATCCAGTCTTCTAAAAACACGGTTTTATTCTGGATAGAGGAAAGCACCTTGCAAGGACACAACATTGGACAGCATTACAATTTAAATATAAACATATTTTAAACTTTTCGTGTCTAAGAAACAATCGACCATACAAATATTCTCAAAACAAGCTAAAAATTTACAGTTTAAAGAAGGAATATGAACTGTTCATGCATCTTTCAACATATAAACGAAGACCCAAACAGGAATCAAAGAGCAGAAGTTGTAATGGCAAAGCAGCAACACAGGGAATTGAGGGACGATTTTATGGGAGGGACAATTTGAGCTCATTCGCAGTGGCAGCTTGAAGAAAGCTGGTGTATTTTACTAAGATGATTTTCACTGTTCTTCACATTATACATAGGCTACCGCACAATCCAGAATGTGTTTCTTCGCACAGTAGACCTCTCAATAAGGTCGTATGTGGTGT
Source organism: Amblyomma mixtum (assembly GCF_055824585.1). Classification (NCBI taxonomy): domain Eukaryota; kingdom Metazoa; phylum Arthropoda; class Arachnida; order Ixodida; family Ixodidae; genus Amblyomma; species Amblyomma mixtum. Next base: position 418,005,883 of record NC_143014.1, on the reverse strand, counting down.
CACTGGAATTTGTTTTGTGGGCAAGCTCTTTCTGTCTATGGAGAAGTGCTATGTGATTTAATCGAGACTGTCCGATTATTCACCTGAGATATGTTGTGACGCGACAGAGGCATGGAAACGATCTCAGATGTGCATGACGTGATAGTCAAAGCAATTTTGACAAGCTTAGCCACCTCGGTCAAAAGATCTCGCAGCCACTCACAGTTATCGCCAGAAAGCATCTCAACAACGTCCTGAAATGTCTTCAAGGGTGCATTGCGCTGACAAGCATTATCTGTGAGCATACTACGGTGAAGGTTGAGCCATTCAGGCTCAGGATCTTGCCCGTAGTATTTCAACACGTGCGTGCTTTCACCATTTCCTGCGAAAACTGCTGAATCTCTGCCATGTGCTGCCACATATCTTATGGATACCTGTCATTTGGCGGGGAATGTACCTTGTCCACCACCTCGTAGAGCCGCTAAAGGTACATGTCCCCAAACCAAGGAAATACGTGAGGTAGAGATCCCTCGTCATATTGTCTTGGAGTCTCTCCTTTGCTGTTGTTGTTGTCCTCAAGAAGACAATGGGGCGTACTTATGGCGGGGGATTGGCCACGACACAGGCGGCAACTGACAGGTGCTGGAAATGTAAAAAAATGAAATAAAATTAAATAAGAATTACATAGGCAATAATAAAAAAAGAATAGTAATAATAATAATAATAACAATCAGTAAATAACTAAAAACGAATTCAGATTTTGTGATTTAGAAAAACAAATCAAATATTATGAGATAAGTGACTGAAAGAGGGAACGGAGCTAAGCGTGCCGTGTTTAGAAAGCTTTGGTTACAGAAAATTTTTAACGTGAGAAACAGTATAGGATGGCAGCCGATTTATGTCTGTCAGAATAACTTCACTGGCGGAGAGCCCATTCCAGTTACTGTGCCAAGAAAAGGAAGCACGAAGACAGAACAACCCTGGCAGACAGACTTAGACCGAGCTGTCGTAACGGGTGCTCTAGCAGGCGCCTCGGTAAAGAGGAGAAGCGGCGGAAGGTCAACAAGAAGTGATCTATCATTTCGGGTTCAGCGCATAGCGGACACAACGGGGAGACCGCAGACCAGATATATGAAGGTAGAAGTTTAATTGAGGCACGAGGAGTCAACGTAGACGCGACCTCAAGGTTGCGCGATCGTCATCTTTTACAGCGCCACGGGTAGAGAAGATGTTGAAAGTTGGGAGAGGAGGTCACTGCTGATGCTGCAAATTTTTTCAAGAGAAGGTACCTGTGAATCGTGGCCGCACTAATATTTGCGCAGGGTGGAAGGAGATATTCGACTGGGCCTTGAAGAGATGCCTGCGAAAGGACATCAGCAACCTCATTTAAATAAATTCTTCTGTGTCCAGGCTCCCAAACTAACCGTGATGAACACACGTGGGGTGTTACCAAGCGTTTTGAGTAAGCGGAGTGCCTGAGATTCTGTAGACGCGGTGATAGATGAACACAGGGATAATGAATGCGTCGTAATTATGAAAGAAGACTGAGAGCTGTTTAATTTGCGCAAGGCCAAAAGTACTGCTAAAAATTCGGCCAAATAAATGCGCATGTAATCAAGAAGGTGGACTGAGGACGATCGGTCAAGGAAGAGAGAAAAAATGCCAACAACCCGCCTTTTGTTCCTACTGTGAGGCGTCTGCCACAATGAGTACATGAGAGTTAAAGCGCATCAAGTAATCCTGTCATAAACCACTGAGCAAATGGAAAGGAATCAATTTTGCATGTTTTGGAAACATATCATCAAAGACAATCTGAATAGACGTAGAATTGGAAGTATGTCCGAAGTATGTCCGAAGTGCATACATTTAAGTCCTTAAGGAGAGATTGCACAAAACCGTGGAGTATCGAAACGAGACCAACTGTCGTTGAAAAATGGCCTAGGCTTACGAAGGAATATCAAATTTGGGGCATGAAGCGACAAATCGCACATTTTTACAAAGGTTTGGACTGTTCAGACCCAAAATCTTGAATGCAAGGATGGAATATACGTGCTTCCAGGTACAAAACGGAATTAGCGACAAATTTTGGAAGACCTGGACAGAGGCGCAACCACTCCCGCTCCAAGATGAGAAGGCGGCGAAGTTTATACGCAGGCGGCACAGAGAATAAGACACAGCCGAACTCCAGTACTGGGCGGAAATACATTCTATAACCCACCAGAAGCGAGTGCCTTCTCATGCCGGAACGAACGTTGCTCAGCCTGAGCAGCATACCGACTGCTCGGACTCCTTTCGCAATGTGATCTATATGCGCCCACTAGGAAAGTGAACGATGATAAATTACTCCGATGTGTTTTATACTTTGCACTTGACGAATTACATGGCGCCGCTAAACAAAGGAGATATTAACTAGATAAGGGAGCGGAATAACCAATAAAGCACATTTAGTGACATTAAGGGACAGGTTAATGTTCCCTAAACATTGGTCTAGGACATTGAGGTAAGACTGTAAAGACTAGTACAGAGAGTATATGTCACGCTCGGAGGCAAAAAACGTGATGTAGATGCATATACATAGGTTGAAACCTTATAACTGCAGGGAATACTCCTTAGTAAGATGTTTAAAAGTAGAGGGGACAGGACCACACCTTGGGGCACACCTCTCGCTTGTCGAAATCTGCTTGAGGAAACATTTCAGTTCAGTTCAATTCAGTTCAGTTCAGTGTATTTATTTCAGTCATGTACAATGGCTGAGGAGAAAGGAAAAAAAGCCGCGCACGCGGCTTGACAAAGCTCCCATCTCCCGTAGCGGCTTGGCACAGCGATGACAGACAGTAGTAAAACAATAACAAGAGAATGCATGAAATAACACATATGTACAATATCTTCATAACAGATCACCATAATAGTCTCTGTACTGTTACATCCACGCAAATGATAGTTTAATGACAGCACATGGATACTTTGTTTATTATAGAGTTGGATATCATTCGATCTTTTGTAAGAACATATTTCTGACAGCGTTATATGAAACGGAAAGAATGGATAGATTAGTGAAAGTGTTTCTATTGAAGAAAGACGGTAACACATACCTGAGAGTTTGAAAACCGTAATTTGTGCGTGGACAAGGTACATACCAATATTCGTAGTGTCGTGTGCTGTGAACTGCGGTATTTTCCCGTAGATTCGCAAGGTGAGCAAAAAATGTGGCGTCACTATGTACCTGAGATTTGTACTGCTGAATTACTCGGTACTGATGAATAACCCTTGCATCCATAATGCGGTATTTTGCAAATAGAGCACTCGTATGTGCTAAGTATGTAGCACCCGCAATAACTCTGACTGCATTTTTTTGTAATGTTAAAACCTTCTGAATATTAGTTTGCGTCGTTGTACCCCAAACCAAATGACAATATTTAACATGAGAGTCAAAGCGGGCATGATAAATAACAAGTTTTGTCCTAGTAGGTATCATGCACTTTAACCTTCTGAGTATGCCGACAACGCGAGCTAGCTTACTCTCCATTTGCTCGATGTGGTAGTCCTATAACATAAATTCATTGAAGCGAACGCCAATTGTTTTTACAACATTAGTTATTTCTATCGTATTACCACCCAATACTAAATCTGTATGTACAGCCCATTTGACATTTTTAGCTCTAAAAAATATCGCCTTTGTTTTACGTGTGTTTATTAGTAGGGAATTTTTTTCAGACCATGAGTTAAGTTTACTCAACACGCAGTTAGCCTTTTCTACTATATCATTCGCGCTGGTGCCGGACAGAAATAAATTAGTGTCGTCAGCGTAAATTACGTATTCTGTTTCGGAGTCAATCTGTACTAAATCATTAATATATACATTAAATAATAAGGGACCAAGGATACTTCCTTGAGGTACCCCATGCTTCATTTTATTATAAGTAGAGCGATGATTATCTATAGAAACGTACTGATATCGGTCAGTTAAATAGCTGGTGATAAGAGATAGTGCCTTGTTCCTGACACCGTATGCAGAAAGTTTCAGAAGAGTTTCGTGACGAATCCTATCGAAGGCTTTGGAGAAGTCTATGTATATTCCAAGGGTTATTTGTTTGCATTCAATGTTATTTAGGATTATTTCTTTGTGCTTCAGGAGAGCCATTTCAGTAGAGGACTTAGGTCTAAATCCAAACTGTCTTGGAGTTATCACGTTGTATTTTTCAAGAAAATCGGGAAGTCGTAAATGTATTGCTTTTTCCAAGCCCTTAGAAAAAAATAGGCAATATTGACACTGGTCTATAATTACCAAGATCGTTTTTCGAACCACCTTTATAAAGAATAACTACTTTTGCTATTTTCATGTCCGAAGGGAAAATGCCGGTAGTCAAAGACAAGTTATAAATATAAGTTAAAATTGGGCAGATAATGTCCAAGACGTACATAACAGGTTTCATTTTCAGTCCAAAAGCATCTTCACTGTTTGTATTGTTCATGCCTTTATATATATAAAGCACCTCATTTTCGTCACAACATGTTATAAAACCACGAGCTGATGGGTGAGTTGGTTATTCATTGTTTGATTGAAGCAGCGCAAGGCCGAAAGCCAAAGAAGAGAGCAGAGAAGGATCAGCGCTGTGTTGTCCGTGTCTTTCTCTGCTCTCTTTGACTTTTGGCCTTGCGCTGCTTCAAACAATGTTATAAAAATACTGTTACTTGTATAATTAGTAATGTAATCCAATGCCATATTGTTGTGTTCACTATCAACAAGTCCACTGAAATAGCTATTAAAATTATTTGCGAGTGCGAGTCCGCTATAACTAATGCCTTCCATTGTAATACGGTCAATTGCATTTGTAGAGTTAGGGTTCAAGACTCGATTCAACCTATTCCAAACTTTTTTTTGATCTGTCAAACCAGCGAACATGTTAAGGTGATAAGCATTCCTCGCTTTTCTTAAAGTTAAGTTCAGGTTGTCTCGGTACCTCTTGAACGTCGCCCACGATTCTGGACTGCGACTTTGTAAGAATTTCTGATAGAGGGAATTTTTCCTGGCAATCATTCGAAGAATATTCGAGGTAATTCAGGCTTTACGAGCTCGTTTTGGTTTCTTTACATCTTTTTACGGAAAACTGTTACGATATATACAAGCGAATATCTTCAGAAAACAACTAAACGCTATGTCAGCAGTCAATGCAGCAAAAACTGGTTCCCAGTTGACGTTCATTATTTTGCGTCGAAATGTTTCTAACGTCGTTGAGGTGAACTGTTGCATTTTTACATTTGTTTGTTTACAGTTTGATTTTAATACAGGCACACTATTACATACGATGTAAACAGGCAGGTGGTCACTAATAGCATAATTAATAACCCCGGTTGAGAGCCCATAAGTTGCGTTATTTGTAATCAGCAAATCAAGAAGTGTTGCCGTAGTGGGTGTTATGCGTGTAGGTAATGCCACAACGTTTACAAGACAATATGATTCCATTAGTAATAATAGTCGTGACTTTCTGGGTGTATTTTCATGCATATCGACATTGAAATCACCACCTATATATGCAGTGTAATTATATTCAGTGGAAAATTGAAAAACATGCTCCATATATTGAAAAAAGTTCTCAACACAACCATTTGGGGGGCGATACACAACAGTGAAGAGGGACTTATTGCTACAAACTCAGAGCACCTCATAATCAGGTGCAACCGAAGTAATCTCATGAACCCTTTCACACTGAACACTATCAAGCACAAACGAAGAAACGCCTCCACCTCTTCTGCTTGTTCTGTTTAGGAAGTAAGACTGGTAGTTGAGCAGCTCAGGACAATCAACTTTGTCTTTGACCCATGTCTCAGTAAGCATTACCACAGAGAACATGAATTTAAACTGTTCAAGGAATGCACGTAACATGTCATGTTTATCGCGAACAGACTGAATATTCAAACATAGCACTGAAAAATGGTTAGACTGACCCTGAACCTCATTATTAATATCATTCGGAGAGAGGTAAGTATCCGTCATATAGAAGGAACTGATTACAATCAAGAGCAGTGACTCACTCCAACAGCTTCCTCAAATCGTCATCGCATCGAATCACGTGTGCCAGTTCCCCGTTCGCCTTTCGTACAAGCACTTTGTTCTTCCGGTGCCAGGTATACTTGTAGGCATTCGCATCAGCCCATTTCTTCGCAGAATCGAGAAGCGTTCTGTTCAACCGAGTCAGGTTTTCTATGATAGAGACCTCAGAGTCAGACGTTCTGTGTAATTTGCCTTTCAAAAACCATTGATCTCTGAGCTTCTGGGAAGTGAAACGAACTAGCACACCTGGAACTTTGCCTTGTTTCGCGGGAAGCCTGTGTGCAGCATCCACATCGCCCTCACACAGCTCAGGAAGCTCAATTGAGTGGGCCACATCATTTACTTTTTCAAGCAAATTCTCACCATCTTACTCCGAAATGCCATGGAATACCAAATTTTGTCGTCTACTCCTCCGCTCCAAATCGTTCACAGTGACCTTCAGATGATTCACTTCCTCAATGTTGCTACAACTTTCAAGGACAACAACTCGCTTTTGAAGTTCCTTAATCTCTGCCTCTTGTCTGGCCTTTGTTTTTAACACTTCATCATATTTCTCAGACATTATATTGATCGACTTGTCAATACTGTCAACTTTTTCTGGAAGATGTTCAAGTTTCTCAAGTCTCGCAAGGATAGCACTGAGAATGACAGGCATATTGACTTCGTCTCGCTCCTTGCCGCCTCCCGCCCCTCTCAGGCGTGACGAATAGCATGTGCCACATTTCCAGACCTCGAAAAAGCCTCAACCTTTCCCTTCGCAGCAGCTTCTGACACCCCAGAGCATTGCGGTTCTGGAATATCATTGGCGTGAAGTTCTAGAGGCTCTCTTAGATTACTTTCTGCACCAGCTTAACCATGCACTGCCAGTCCATGGCACGCAAAGTACTGCAATCAAGATGATGTCGCTATCAGTGCTTTCCTTGCGTGTTTCATTTCCTTTTGCTTCCCAATTACACAAGCAGATGCTACGTTCACCCTCGCTTTGATAGCTGCGGGTCCGCTCATGGCTGCATTATGCAGATTCGAGCCCTCATGGCTCTTAAATCTTTTAAGAGTTTTCTTGCAGCTGCGAAAACTAATCGTCAGAAACATCAATTGAGAGTCCTTATCCTTGGAAGTATTTAGCCGAAATATGCTCACAGCAAAAGCAGCGCGACAGGTCCCACAGAATACCTTCTCCACTGACGCGTCATAAACAGCCATTCGCACGCCTTTTTCCAGGTTGGTTGTTAACGTCGCCCTGTTGTGCTTTACCAATAAGCGGCTGCATCCTCACGAGCAGTTTGCATGCGTGTGTTAGCAGTGGTTACAGTGGCAGATGTCGAGCCTGGGCAGCTAAGGCAAACCTCGGTATGTTGAGACGAGCTCGTTGAAGGTCCCGCGCAGGGTGAACTGGGTGTCCTTTCGTCGCTCTCTTCGGGAGGTTTGTCCTTCCTGGCGAGATATCTGTCCATTGTTCACTGTTTTTCACGAATTCCTGAATATGCAATACCCAGAAGGAAATGAGCGCCGAAAGCGACACAAGAAAAAAGAAACACCGATCGCTTATTTCTGCTAAGTACCGCTGTCTGTACGGACATTGAACAAAGAGTTCACTCCCAGTGGTAGCGTTGGCATAGCTTTCAGTCAGCAAAGCAGAAGCGACGTCATTCATCCACGGAATAAGCAGCAGTCGCTTGTCGGTTCTCAGCTATTCCGACAGGCTCAGCTTTACAGAACATGTGCTACTTGAGCCACCTACCGGCTAGTGGTAACGAGAGGGCCCCAGCCCCCCCCCCCCCCCCCCTTCGGAGTCGGAGTCGGATGGCCACCATCATCCGCCAGCTGCGAACGAAACTGGTCACGTTTCGTGAACTTGCCTACAAGGCTTCGCTACAGGCTTTCAGGAGAATTTGCTCGAAAGCTTGTGCTTGTACAGTCGAACGTACCTGTGGACATAACTTCAGCCCATGCTGCTGCGTGTAGTGCTGCATCCAGCGACAGTGACGCCGAGTCCGAAAGCAACTGGCTTATAGGTCAGCTTTCATGTTCTGTTTCTCGGTGGAAAAAACAAAGTTCGTTTCACAAACATGACATTTATATGTGCATACTAGCCTGAACTTCGGAGCATTATTACTCTATGTTTTTGCCGTGTTTAGCAAAATTTCCAATTTTTCATGAAAGAAAGCTGAAAAAAGTTTTTTTTTCAAGCCACTCAAAATTTCCTGAAATTCCAGGCAGAACGTCCGAAATGCTTTGGCATCAGCTACTGCGCCGTGCATTTGCGATTTAAGTTCACTTTTCGCTTTTTAAAACAATCATAGCTTCAGGATGCTACGGACGGAGAAAAAGTTTAATCTAGTTGTCGTAACGCTGACAGCTTATCCTGGCGAAAGTAAAGCTACGACTTGAAACCTATTGCTACCTGGCCGATTCAAAAAATGCCTTCTCGGTAAGATTTACCATGCCTTCTGTATTTCATTCTCCCATTTTACTGAACATGACTGAACCGCAAACCAACATAGCATAACTTCTTACTAACTACATATACCATCTGATTTCATATTTCCCCAAAGCAGTTTCAGTGCCTCTTTCGGTATGTTACAGCGTTGTCGTTAAAAGACCAAAAGGATTCGAACAAGCCACCACAGCCTTTCGTCGCAATGCCAACGCCGATGTACCACACTCTCTGTGGCTCTTTTTAAAACCATGCGCCTGCAGTGGCTCCATGATGAACAGCGCCACAGTGAGCAGTGCCACGAACGCCGCGCTCTATGACGCGTCCATACCTGGTAGGCAGCCTGATGATCATGAGTCATGAGAGATGCAGAGCGCCGCCCCAAGAAGAAAAACAGAACGTTTAAAAAAAATGGCTGTCGTTTAGCTCTGGTTAAGCCTTGTCGAGTGGTGACAGCTACAGACCCCCGGCTGCGCTTAGGCTTCGCTTGTAGTTAGACATGTTACTAAACTTAGTGGTTTTCCACTAGACTAAGAAAGGAGAGACATTGTGGTCAACCAACGAATAAAACTTGACTGAGGGCGCAGCGAACGCCCAATGGCAGGAGCGGTGGCCGCGCGGCAACTGCGAAGAGCCGAGTTGCTGGAAAATCGAGGGCCGTGGTGTGACGTCACAGTAAGGCCTCAGCTCAATCGGCGGCGACGGCGAAGAGGTGAAAACCTGGCGTAACGTAGCTATCGCTACGAAATTCTCTTCGTCGGCTTTCTGTCGTCAGGCGCCACTCAGATGGCACACTCCCCCACAGGAGTAGAGCAGGCGCGAAGGCTAGCCGATGGGGAGAGCAGGAAAGGAGGATAGGAGAGGGTCTTTGACAGCCGGATCGACCGTACTCGGCAGGCATTGTAAAATTAGAGGAGGCGCTGGGCGATTAAAAGGATTCTGAAACACTGCTTGAAGGAATGCCCACTGTACTTGAGGTGATCCTTTGTTCACGTATCTGCTGACTCAAGAAGAATGTCAGGAATCGGCCCATAGGAACAGGAGTTGTTCGATAAACAAATTTCAAAATACAAGAAAACAAAATGTTGCCTCAACTAGATTTTAGCGTTGTTTCCCATTCCCAGTCCACTTTCCCAATGACGACATTGGGAGGGGACCAATCCAAACAGCCTATCTGAGCCCTTCGCGGAAGTTTGCACACCATAGTTGCCTGTTCCCTCTCACTCCTTGCCAAGGCTAGTAGCGTCGTTTCCATAGTTACAACAACCCTGCGGACGCCCAGCTGGCCCAGCGATGCTTCACCGTCAGGTCGACGGCGGAGAAGAGAACATTGATCAACAGCCTTCCGTGACTTATCCGAACTCGAGCGCGAGATGCTGCGACGGAGTGACGACCTGCGCGAGTTCACAGCTCGTACCGCTACCGCCACCGCCGCGTACCATGTTTTGCCACTACGCGCTGTTGACGGGAACGTTGCGCCATCTGGAGCCGCCTCCCGGTAATCCTCCACCTATGATGCGCACTGGTAAATGTGAGACGAACGGATTTTTAGAGCGCAGCTCTTTGGCGTCCGTTCCTGGGTTTCGCGTCGTCGTCGGCGTTGTAGTCGGCGTCGGCCTCGTAACCAGCTCCGTCCCCCTTTCATCCGCAGCTGGGGTTGACTCACTATCGGCGTCAGCGGCATCAGTCAGTCGCTGCTATCTCTTCCCTCCTCCCTTTATCGTGTTGTCCGCTTGCTGCGCGCGCTTCTGCCCCCATCGTTTGCCGCTGGGTGTACACGCCGCCCCCCTCCCCCCTCTTCCTGCGAGTCTCCGGTTGTCAAAGCGCCGGCTCGAACTTAATTCCTTTCTTCGCTCCTCCTCCAATGCAACCCCTGTGCGGTGGCAATCAGAGAGCCAGATCGGTGGCGGCGGATCTGTATATGTGCACCGCCCGAGCCGAAATTGCCGCTGCCGTTCGCCCTGTGCGGTGGCAATCAGAGAGCCAGATCGGTGGCGGCGGATCTGTATGTGTGCACCGCCCGAGCCGAAATTGCCGCTGCCGTTCGCCACTGCGAAATTATCTGCCAGTTCTTTCTGAGCCATGAGCGAGACGACCGATGGAAGTCCTCCGTCTGCTAAAAAAAAAATTCTGTGATAGCGCATACATGTGTTGCTCGATTTCTTTGCCTCAATCTATCGAAAAGGTGAAACAGCTTAGTTGCTGCGCTCAAATTTCGCATTAGGAAGTAACGTAATCGTCGGTAATTTTTTTTTCTTTGTGTCCTTCCCTGGGACCGAAACGAACGCTTGTAAAATGCAATGGCTCGATCACATCGATTCCACCAAGCCATTCTCTCAGGGTATCAAACCGGAACCGAACCTGAACCCAAAACCGGAACCGAACCCGTACTTTTGCCGGAACCGAACCGAAACGATTCAAAGGAACCGTTCCGAACAGTTTTGGCACTCGGTACGGCCGCACTTTTTTTTAAGCATGGCATACTTTTTTATTTTCAGACAAAATGAGATGTGCCAGCGCGTAAATTTACCCACCGAGAGCTGTCTGCACTAGGCAGTGCTAAAATGGCATCCAGTCTACGCGAGAACAAAACTGACTGAAGGAAGTCTCGGGTCTAGGAAGAAAGCTAACTGGCGCTTCTGCAATGTGCTTTCAGTAATTCGAAAGCATTCTGCGTCACACTGATGTGAAATCTTGCTTTTAACAGTGTCTATTTTTCCACATGCTTACGTATACTATCCCGGTGGAAAGAAACGCGAACAACGCGGCGCCTACGCACTTCGCTGTTCGAATTTCTTTTGATCGCGCTTCTGTCTGGGCGGTAATAAAAAGACATTAGAGTCGTACGAGAATGCATCACAGACGACTGTGACGTCTTTTTCCTACAACCGAAGTAAAAGTGTGGTGAAAAGAAATGCGAACAGCGGAGCACCTAGGCCCCGCTCTGTTCTCATTTCTTTCCATCGCCCCTGTACACATTTAATCGAATTGTTGGTTGGGCTCTAACTCATAAAGCACCGCGTAAGAATGGCTTCCCTTTCTTTGTGTTGTGTACTATAATTATGTGAAACCTAGGTGCAACAGCGCGCGTTGTGCAACATTTACTTTCGGAGGCATTCCTTGCCTCATACAGCATACATTGAGTAAGACCCCTCACGATGGCTTAGTGGCTGTGGGGCTCGGCTACTGATACCAAGAACGTCGGTTCGATACCGGTGGCGAGGCCCCATAATGATGGCGGCGAAATTCAAAAACGCGGCGGCGAAGTGCAAAATGTGAGCGCACTTTGAGGAACCCCAGCTAGTCTACGTTAATCTCGAGTCCTCGACTACAGCGTTCCTGATGGACTCCGCGTCGGTTTGAGACGTTAAACCTCTGATATTAATACTATTATTGCAAAACAAAGGAAGTATGAATTGCTGTTTTTTTTTTCAAGAATCCGAACATTGTTGCACGCGACGGGAATAAGTAAGGAAATGCTGGCTTATAGAAGCGTAGAGATACTTTGAAAAAAAAAATAAATAATGATGGCACAAAGATGTAATGCGAAAATACATACGCTCGCTGCCATGCGACAATGATTACGCCTAGACAGATGTTACCCGAACGAAATGTAACTGCGATGATATGATTTTGTGTTTTGCCGATGCGTTGAAATTGTTCCGCTTATATATATATAAAAAAAGAGATCACTGCGACTACCCGCATTGGGGGAGCGCGAAAGCATTGACGCCTGTTCCAGACTTGTCTATCGCCTCTCCTTGCTTCACTTGCGACTGTTTGCCTGTGTTTGCTTCACTTAGCACTCTTTGCCTCTTTTGCTTCACTCGGGACTCTTATCATTTTTTTTTACTTTCACATCAATTAACTCTTTTAAGGCGGAAGCCTTTAATGTCTCATCGTTGTAAGCAGGAGTTGTCGACAGATATGTCACGCTTTTCAAATGGTCGAAACGGTCGTGACGTCACAGTACGCGAATTTCAAACGGGCCAATTGTACTTCGGCTAGTAACCATGCAACCAATTGAAGGGATCGTATAGTGATGCTCCAAGTAAGAGGGACTGAGTTTAGTTAATTGCAACCCAATTAGCCTAATTAACTTTTCTAGTCAGGCCATATAAATAAATAAAACCGAGTAGGAAACTGGTCGAGCTCTGGAATCGAACCCCGGTCTTCGGAGTGCGAGACGAGCATGCTATCCACTCCGCCATGCCAGCTCGATGGTTTGGAGTGAACAAAGGCGCGTCTAGTGAATACGGTGTCTTCGCTCACTGCCATCCTCCTCCCTTCTCTTCCGGCGAGGTTTAGGTGTCCACCAAGATATGAGAGACAGATACATTTCGTTTCCTCAAAAACCAATTTACCGACGAGCGAGGCGTAGAACCGAATGGGCGAAGGCGTTCTGTGGACTCCCTGGCAGCGTTGCAAGACGCTGTCGCATTCCACTCTTAGAGGCGAAGCTTACATCTTAAGCACACATCAGTGACCGCACTTAAGGTCAAAAAAGTGCCCCCATAAATTTTTACGGGTGTCCACCGAGATATGTGAGACAGTTACTGCGTAATCTCCTTTCCTCAAATGTTAAAAACTGAATGTTAAAAACTCGCGTTCGGTATTTAATTTTAAACAGACCTTAAAACAATTCTTGATAGCAGACAGTTGACCATTAGTTTCTTTGTTTCTTTCGTTTTTTTATCTTCCTTTTTTCTTTTTCTTTGTAGTCTGTGTTCCTTAGTTTGCGTTCTTTGTCTACAAATGTTTGTATTGTGTCTTAATTCGGTACCATCTTTCATTCTTAAAATGCTGCGCTTAATTTACTTAACTCAATGTTATTATGAACAGGAGGTCCCCTTTCAGTCATTCGACTAGGGGACCTCCTTCTTCATATCATTGTACACTGCTCAAATGATTGACTAATAAAAAAATTCTGATTCTGATTCTGACAATTTTCATTTTCTTCACTGCGGGCCCTCTTTGTCTTTCTTCTTTCACTCCCACTTCCTCCCTTCCTCTACGGTGCGGTTCAGGTGTCCACCGAGATGACAGAGAATTACTGCGCAATTTCCTCAAAAAGCGTTGCGTTCAAAGGGCAAGGCATCGCTCCGAACGGGTCTTGGCGTTCCGTGGACTCCCTGGCAGCGCTACAACACGCTGTCCCGTTCCACTCCTAAAGGCGAAGCTTAAGCGTCTTTAATTAGCAGTTAATTAGTATTCAGGCATTAATCAGTAATTAACCATTAATCAGTGAGTTGTTATCACTTGGTAATTAGTACTCAATTATATGTGACGCCACCAGTGCCACAGAGGCAGTCAAAGTGGTGCGGAAAACGCTTTCGCCACTACGCACTTTAGACAGTCAAAGTGCCCCCTGAATTTTTTAACCTGGTTTACTCTTTCTTTAAGTCTTTTTTTGCTTCATAATATTTCAACGTCCGAGCCCCTTTTGATGTGACGTCCATGGCTTTTTTGACGGCTATTTGACTTTTTGTCTCTAATTACTCCATATGAACCATAGCTCTTTTGTTTGATTAATTACGTTGATTAATTACCTTCTAATCTATTTCAAGCCTTCATCAGACTTAACCGATTACTTCGCATCAGCCAAATTCAGCACGCAGCGGGTTTTGTCATCCTCTATCTCATAAAGTCATTATTTTACACCTAACTCTTTACGGAACGTTGCAAGGCCTGCGGACATGTTTCGCGTCCACTTTCATCTGACACGAAACCCCGAACATAGCCAAACAATGCTTTCGCATTAAAAATGCAACTCGCTAGTGGGCAGGTTCGCCACGCTGTTCTCGGACTGCTGTATCTTAAATTCTCTGACCGGTGGCCTATATCTATCTGCCTCTTGTTGCCGCACATGATGGAAGCCAGCAGTAACCGAAACTAAGCAGCCCGGGGGATGTATTTTTTTCAATAGTTTATGGTGCTCATCTAAGGCAGCTTAATAGAAATTATTTTTAAACGTAAATTATTAGCACAGCCGCTGGTGGGATCCGAACCCACGACCTCCGAATTTCGCGTCCGGTGCTCTACCAACTGAGCTGCGGAGACGGCTGCCTAATCTTCTAATTTTGGCGACACTTATGCGTAGTGTAACGAAACCTTGAGAGTGCTCACCAGTGCAGTCCTCGTCCTTAGCGGTAGACGTAGTACGTCTTTTGGCGCGAGTGCAACGTGGGAGCATGATCGAACGGCGAGGGCGGAAGCTATGCGTTGTTGGCGCTGCCACCCGTTGTTGGCGAAGATGGGTTGGTTCGGGGTCGTTGCTAGCTCGCTGCTGCTGCTCGCTTGACGGAACCGTGATCAAGCTTGGACACCCGTTCCCACCACCACCAGGACAGGAGTGCCGCCAAGTCGAAGAGTTAAGTGATGGGAGGAAGATTACAAGAGGGTTTATTTACATCTTTTTACAACATGGTTAGAGACTGAAGTGAGGCTCCCAAAAGAGGGTTGAAGAGAGCTCAAAATGAGGCGAAGTGAGCTGATCTGCCGCATTCGTTCTCGACATTTATACTGTTCGCCTTCCCTAAATTCCCTAGGTTGAGGACGCCCACGCCGGGGTGGGAGGGGCCCAGATCACAAACAACACAAACTTGTGCGCACAAACACACCACTGCACTTAGGGCCACGCCCCCGTCACATGTGGAGTCTGAGGGAAAGAAGGTCGTCGTCGAGGTAGCTGACTGCGGTAGGTGATGGCCTCCGGCCAGTCGAAGGTTTCTGCGGGTCACCGACATCTGCTGATAATCAAAGACACCCGCCGCTCGAGGCCGGAACAAAGAGGTCACGAAAAGGCCAGAAAGTGGTTCCTTGTCCCTTGTCGAACGATGCCCGCCAGCTCGTCGCGGTGCTTGGCACGCCTAAGAGCCACAGCAAACGAAGCCCTTTGTTCCCCCGGCATGCTCACAGCAATTGGGGAAGATAACATCAGTCTCCCCGCGGCGGCGGCGGCGACACTTGAAGAGACTTCGGAAAGGCGGTCTGTTTTTGCTAAAACTTCAACCCCTTCTTTATGGTTCTGTACTCCGACCGGGAAGGGCTCGGTAAATGGAATCAGCTGTCACCTGGGTCCCGTGTGTGGTCCATGACGGCAGGCTTGGGGCAATGGTCGCCGAGTAGAAAGCAGGTACTCTCAGCCACCCAGGAGACATATGTGTGCTGGCTGCTTCCGCCGCTGCTTAGCCTTCGCCGTACCTTGCTTAACGACGATCCACGTCTGATAGTAATTCTTTCCAGGCCCGTGTACTCCGATCTTTACAGCTCCTCCGCGGCCCGGAAAATCTCGAATGTCCAGCGTTCCCCACCGCTGGGCAGGAAGAGATGGGCTCGCGTCCACGTTGATATCTTGGCTTGCAACATCAACTCCCAAGGCAACCCAAAACACCAAACCACCAACAAAGGAAAGCACAGATGGGACGTTCCAAACAACAAAGAACCGCTCCACGCGCAAGCGCTAGGAATTCACTCAAGACCCACCAGGCTTCCTTTTAATTCCAAACAAAATCCTGCTCCAGAATACTGACCCCTCAATTTTGCCCGAATTTAGGGTCAAAGCGAGCGTCCGCGTCACATCTGAGGTTGCCAAAGACAGACTGCCATGTTGTACGACAAGCGGTGGTGTGTCAAAGCCTACAACTTTTGAATAGAAACTCCATTCCTTATCAATCAAGCTCTGATCCCCAACACCACCCGAATATCGAAAGTCTGCTTAAAATTTGGCCCACGCTCAGTTTAATCCTCTGGCTCTTCTCAAAGAACCTTGATCGCTCGAGACTGAGAATCAACTGCTCCAGTTATACTCACAAAAATGCGACTGCTCATCAGAATCCGTACTCCTTCCAGTACTGACGCAAAACTTCTCTTAAACTCATTGTGTCAGGCACCATAACCTATACACAAAGCTGCCACAGCTGTTCTCTACAAAATTCTGCGCCTTCACTTCATTCCGTTAATCTCCGAATACCACAATCGGCTGATTAACCACTCGCCAGTAAACAAGAGTACGCAGATATGCACAGCCATGCGCACTTTCTTGGCCTTTGCAAGGCATTAGCTACACTGCCGTTAATGTAGCAACAAGACCTTGGTATCTCAACCAAGTCTGACACGCCTGAGTCTAATATCGATACAAAAGAAACCTGTGCCAATCCTCAAACAAAGCAAAACTTGAATGCTCTGAACGGTTCCAACTTTGTAAACAGCACATGGTCTACTCAGGAATCTTCGCTACACTCTTTAAGTGCCCTCATTTCTCGGTAGCACGGCAAACTGCCACTAATTTCTAATTCAGACTTTAATCTTTCTCAATTTTAAGAGAAAACACAGTAACGTCCAATCACTCTAAATCTTTAGCTCAAAACAAAGTAGCCTTTCCCTTTATGATTTCGCACACCCCCCCAAAAAGGAAAAAAAAAAACCAGCTACTTCGAATGGCTACGCGGGGTGAAGGCTGACTCACCTCCGCCGTGTCGAAGTGATTAGCCCTTCAGACGCGCCCTCTGGGGTCGCGCTTTGACTGATGACACTGCGGTCATTTCGCTACAAAAGGCCACTGAAAAAAGCCATCTACGACTCCCTCTGTCGTCTCCGCGCCCCCTCGACACGCTCAGAAAGCCTTGGTAGCACCTGCAAAGTCGAGAACCGGCTCTTGGCGACGCACAGCGACCAGCGCGAGAAGCTGTTCTTTGTTCTCGCCCCCAGCACGAAGCTCGGCTACCTTTTCGCCCTGCGCGCTTCCCGGAATCCAGTGCCGAAAGTGAAGGACGCATCCTTCTTTTCAATTGCGCGCGGTGAACATGCCTGCGTGCTGGGTCTCTGTTTCTCAATCCCTGTGCTCGCATGCGCTGACGGTCGCGCAACCTAGCGCTTCCCGGTCTCTCGGGCCGCTTTGCCTTTTCCCTTTCCGCCTTCTTGTCAGGTACGGGTTGTCTGGGCTTTCCCGCAGGCCGATGCCCTTTGAAAAACCCCCCTCCTGCTCTGCTTGGAAGATGCGGTCTTCCCTTTCTGTTACTGCGGTCACGTTTACAACAATCCACGCGTGTCGCCTGACCAGTAACCTTAGCCGCAAGCTTGCGAGCTCTAATGCGGGAAGGCTTCTCTTTCACTTCTGCCGCATTTTCATCTGTGCTATCACTAGCACCTGTCCGCACACGTGAATTTAGGGCCTGACATTTCATCCGTTTCCTTTTTGTCCTCGCCCTTTTTCTTTTCTTCTTTGGACTTTCCGCGTGCACCGCCTGAGCCAAGACTGTTTCCTCCAGCCCTTGACATGCATCGTGTCATCCTTCATTAGTCACAAAATTGACCTCTTTGCCTTCGCAACAGATGGTCATCTCCACAGAGCTGACAGACGGACCTTCAGCTGCCCCGGAAATGAGCAGTTCGCTCCCCTGAAGGTAGTCCTCCGCAGCTGGCTTATCGCTCTCAGTGCTTTCCTCTGAAATGCACTGCTCATCTATAATCGGGCTCTCGTCCTTTGTCTCAGCGTGGCGTTCGATACTGCGTTCTAACCCAACAGCAGCTTCACACTCTTCATACGCCAGCTTCACCGACGTAGCCACAACCCTGACTTGGTCACTCACGCTCTGAGTGGTTTCCTCTGAAACGCACTGCTCATCTAGAATCGGGCTCTCGTCCTTTTTCTCAGCATGGCGTTCAATACTGCGTTTTAACCCAACAGCAGCTTCACACTCTTTATTCGCCAGCTTCGCCGAGGTAGCCACAACATTGGCTTGTTCACTGACGCCGCAGTGACGCTTTAACTCACAGTTGCCACGATTCTCAATCACTAAAGGGCTTCCCTTTGTTTCCTTTTTGAAACGTCTACCTTTGGGGAAGTTATCCCTTTCACACCCGTGCCGGTTAGTCGCCTGTACAGGCCCCTTTCTAGCGTCCTCACGCTTAACCAAATCGGCCACGGTTTCTACTCTCACTGCACAGCCTCTCTTCGGAGCTCTCTCTATTCTAAACCGCGGGTGCCGGTTAGACTCCGTTTCTCGGCCCTTATTCGCAGGTTTGCGACTACCTGACTGGGCGACGGTCTGTTTAGCTAGCTTGGGAAGTCTCTCTTGGCTCGGCTTTGTCCGACGCCATCCGTGCCCTCTCCACTCGTTTTCTGAACGAGCTCTCGCGGAGTTACACTTAGCTAACTCGGAGACGGTCTCTGTAGCCTCTCTACTTTGGCCGCGCTCTGTCGTGTACCATCCATGCCTGTTGTGCGCCAACTCGCCATCCTTTCTTACGGCGTCACGTCTCTCTAACTCGGCGATGGACTGGAACATTGAAGGCCCTGTCTGGACGGAGATAGCGTCACTCTTTGCCACTTCGTCCCCATTAAGCCCGTTGAGCTTTGCGAGCCGCCTTTTCTCAGCCTCGAGTTTAAGCTCTTCTAGCTCCGCTGCTAGTTTCTGCATACGCACTTCCCGAGCTCTTCTACTTTCCTGTAGCTGTGCCTCTAGTCTCACTCTTTCCGCTTCCTCAGCGCTTTTACGCTCCTGTAGCTGTACTTCCTCAGCTGTTTTACGCTGCTCTTCTTTTGCCCACTTCTGCATATTATCCCAAGCAATTTCAAAATCATCCTCTTCCTCCGTTTCCAAATTTTGGATTGCCTGGACAATATCCGAATCTTCCGCTCTTTCCTCCACATCCACTCCTAACTCATCGCACAAGAACAACAGTTCTGTCCTCGACAACCTCGTCAGGTCCACGGTCGCTGCTTTCAAATATTGGCTTTGCTCGCTCATGGTGATTCTGAGCAACTACCCCTGTGCTACAGACATACAAACACCGATCAACCAGCAGTTCAAATTATTAACCCAGAATTTGAAGCCTGGAGGATCCAAAGCAAAAACCAAACACTCACCCGCAGATGCAGCACCATGTCACCCGGTTCATCACACCGCTGCCAACCAGTTGTTGGCGCTGCCACCCGTTGTTGGCGAAGATGGGTTGGTTCGGGGTCGTTGCTAGCTCGCTGCTGCTGCTCGCTTGACGGAACCGTGATCAAGCTTGGACACCCGTTCCCACCACCACCAGGACAGGAGTGCCGCCAAGTCGAAGAGTTAAGTGATGGGAGGAAGATTACAAGAGGGTTTATTTACATCTTTTTACAACATGGTTAGAGACTGAAGTGAGGCTCCCAAAAGAGGGTTGAAGAGAGCTCAAAATGAGGCGAAGTGAGCTGATCTGCCGCATTCGTTCTCGACATTTATACTGTTCGCCTTCCCTAAATTCCCTAGGTTGAGGACGCCCACGCCGGGGTGGGAGGGGCCCAGATCACAAACAACACAAACTTGTGCGCACAAACACACCACTGCACTTAGGGCCACGCCCCCGTCACATGTGGAGTCTGAGGGAAAGAAGGTCGTCGTCGAGGTAGCTGACTGCGGTAGGTGATGGCCTCCGGCCAGTCGAAGGTTTCTGCGGGTCACCGACATCTGCTGATAATCAAAGACACCCGCCGCTCGAGGCCGGAACAAAGAGGTCACGAAAAGGCCAGAAAGTGGTTCCTTGTCCCTTGTCGAACGATGCCCGCCAGCTCGTCGCGGTGCTTGGCACGCCTAAGAGCCACAGCAAACGAAGCCCTTTGTTCCCCCGGCATGCTCACAGCAATTGGGGAAGATAACATCAGTCTCCCCGCGGCGGCGGCGGCGACACTTGAAGAGACTTCGGAAAGGCGGTCTGTTTTTGCTAAAACTTCAACCCCTTCTTTATGGTTCTGTACTCCGACCGGGAAGGGCTCGGTAAATGGAATCAGCTGTCACCTGGGTCCCGTGTGTGGTCCATGACGGCAGGCTTGGGGCAATGGTCGCCGAGTAGAAAGCAGGTACTCTCAGCCACCCAGGAGACATATGTGTGCTGGCTGCTTCCGCCGCTGCTTAGCCTTCGCCGTACCTTGCTTAACGACGATCCACGTCTGATAGTAATTCTTTCCAGGCCCGTGTACTCCGATCTTTACAGCGTGGACCCCCACTCCGGGTAGTTTGTGTCCGAGACGAGAGGCTTACGCTTGTTGGCGTTCTTTCGTAAAACACTTTGGCGGCGGCATACGTGAAGCGTTCACAAAAATGCACCTCAGCTGCATCGGCTGCAGGCGGATGGGGGAGGGGGGTGGAAGTGAAGATGTTTGAAGATGTAATATATAGCGCCGCACTCATGCGCCTTTTCCTGCGTGCCTTGTCGTAGTCAGCGTTGTCAGCGTAACTAGTTGTCTAAGTAGTAGAACGAATTAAACTCCACCTGGAAGGTGGCTGCCGCGGGAAGATCCCGGTAGGTAGCTAGCAGAGTAACAAGCCACCTGCCAGGTGGCGTGTTATGTACACACACGCCACCACAGGTGGCGTCTGAAAAGTTGCGCTCAAACTTCGCATTACCGAAAATCGCAACCGTCTGTAAAGTTTTTTAACAGTACGTGCCCGTATGTGCTCCCACTAGATTGTGCATGCGTGTGCACACGCACAGGCCCACGCAGTAAAGAAAACAACTGCCATACTCCCAGTACGATTCGAGCCAGTGGCGGCGCAACAGAGAAGCTTCGTTTACTGATGCCTTAGCCTACTCGGCTAATTTAGAAGATTCTTTTTATTTTGGCTGTATGAAACTTTAGTAACCTCCCTGACGCTCCTTATGCCGTACTTGAACGCGTCTAATTCAGTGATCTCGGCATACGCCCTCACGCCGCCATCACTCCCTTACACCACGCACACATGAAAAATTCAGAAGGCTCATACTTCAAATAAGGGAATAATTCAGGAGGTTCAACTTGCGCTGCATATACATTCCGAGCTAAAATGCCCTTTTCTCTGAAAAGTGATCTCGGTGAACGCGTCGTTTGTGCGTGCTCATCCATGGCTCAGCTTTCCCACACGCTAAACAGTCTTATTAGGCGTTTTTAGTGTACCGAACAAGCGCTAGCGGAGACGTATACCGGTTTACCGGCGGCCGACTGCGACCGTGCTGTGACTCCGCCTGGCCCAACCCATGTCATTGGTCGTGCGCAGGAGGCGTCCGGTATACCGGTAAACGTCTCCGCCAGCACGTCTCCTGTACGCTAAAAACGCCTATTAACAAGAAAGTTTTCACACGGAACTCCGGGGGTTTTCATCACAGGTGGAAATTCATAGTGTAAGGCGTGATCTCAATGTCTGTTCTAAGAGATTGCTGAAGTAGGCTATGTCCCAAACGAACATAGCGTATCACAACACGATACATAATTGTGTTGTTCAATTGTTTCTCGTTGCTTGCTTATGCAGCAATTCACTGATCACGCCACAAACATCCCCTTAGATCCAAGGCACGTCCAAACCCCTACGGTCCACGTTTGATCTGTGGCCTATTGAATCTACATCCGCTGAATTCGCTTTAATACACCGGTGTCAACAAAGGCTAGGTAAGGCTGCAGGTATAAGCATAGAGGAATTAATGACTCATTAGAACCGTTCTCAGCCGCCTTCTGGAGAGGCCGTGCAGGTATTCTAAGGAAAAGCGAAGATTGAGGAAATGGAATGTATGAACACAAAAATAACCCCCAACTATGTACAGAAAAGAGAGATGAGCATTTGGTAACGTAATAAGCACAGCTGCCAAGAAAAATAAAAATCCTGAAACAAGTTCGTGGAGAAAAAGTGCACGACAGATTCACCAGACTCTATCAAAGCAGCAAGACATTTTGCCCACGCATAGACTGCCTTTGACAGCGCCCCAGGCAAGTCAAACACTGTTTGAAGCGCATTTGGTCTTCCTCGGGCAGTGCAGCACTTGCAACAGTGTCAACGCAACGTCGCGAAGAAGGTGTCGCAAATTTGTGTCCATAGAAATACGAAGTGCTCCCAACCAACCCAAACCTGCTTTTTTTATCATATTTGTTCTATCACAGCAAGAGATGGCAACGACACAGCATACGCCAAAATCTTAATCTTGCACTGTAGTAGCGAAAAGTACAATTAGCTGTGTTTTTGAAGAAACTGAACTATAGGTAGTCGAGATACAGGTATATAACGCGAGTTACGAAGGCAATGTAGAACAGGTGAGGTAAATAAAATGTTTGGTAAGCTATTGAGATACATGTTAGAGGTGCGCCGGGGGGGGGGGGGGGGGGGGAGGACTGGCAAGCCGGTTTTGGGGTGACGGAAAGATGTCTTCTCTGTATATGCCTGCCGATACAGGACATCTTCCTGTCATGGTGGGCGCATGCGGCGGTCCTGAAGGCGTCCAATAAAGTACTCTGCGCTATATAGTAGAGCACTATACCTGCGCAGGAGCAATTCCCGACTGACGCGAGCTTCAGGAGAGAACTATTACTCGCGCGACGAGGACGCTGAAACTCCTGAAGCTGAAGGGTTTTGCAGAAGCTGTATATTTTGCGCAGCAGATATATTCTACAGCGTATACATAGTTGATGTGCACTAATTTTCAGTGCATTTTATTTCGCGGCTTTTGCCGCAAATTTTTATCTTTTTATAGCGGACAGTAAAACAAAACATTTCGCATTGAGCAATATTTGCAGTTTTTATTTATACACGTTTATCATACAGAAGTGTAAACAGCACAACAACATTGATTAAAAACCATCTATGTTCAGAATATTTTGTGGTCTGAACCCGTTTGAACCGGTTCGTACCGGAACGGAATGTGGCACTGGTGCCGAACCCGGAACTGAACCCGAACCGAACCCGAAAAAATTCCGGTTCGATACCCTGGTTCTCAGATACATAGATAGTAGCCTTTAGTGCTGTGGGCTAGGTCACATATGCATGTGTACAGAGAGGCGCAAAGGCCTTCGATGCAAAACAATAGCCAGAACCCCTGGTGGTGCTTTTTTGTTTTGTTTGCTTTGCAGGCGTTTTACGTAAGGCAAACGTGTGGGTGTTGATCTAATATCAAACCCGAAAACGTGACAATACCTATCTTCATTTATTAACACAGTTCGCAGTATATATACTGTTTGTAAAATCATCAGGCTCCCGCACAATGATGTCATATCCACTGCTAAAAACTGTCACTGTGTGGTGACACAGACCGCGCCAGCAATTTGTTTTTCTGAGATACTTCGAAGATTAAAATGCAGAATATACGTGGTAAGGTTGATGCTTATAGCATCTCTATAACTCATTCTATGCAACCAACAGGCAAACCAATGCACTGAAAATGTGTTTCTGGGCCCCTATAAGCGATTGCTATTAAAGTGGGGGATAAGACGTGGTGTTGCTTTAGACTACACATGCAGTCAAGCGCAGCGATGCCGCACTGCTGGACAAGTAATCCCCGTCGCCTGTCGCTCCACAGCTGCGTTACACCAGGAAGATTGGTTTTGTGGGGTTTAACGTCCCAAAGCGACTAAGGCTATGAGAGACGCCGTAGTGAAGGGCTCCGGAAATTTCGACCATCTGGGGTTCTTTAACGTGCACTGACATCGCACAGTACACGGGCCTCTAGAATTTCTCCTCCAAAGAAATTCTAGCCGCCGCGGCCGGGATCGAACCCGCGTCTTTTGGGTCAGCAGCCGAGCACCATAGCCACTGAGCCACCGCGGCGGCCCACACACCAGGAAGAAGCTTCATGCCTAGTGGTGCGTAATCACTTGGATTGGGCTGAAATTCCAGACACGCATATCTCAGAACAGGGGCGCGTTACTAAAATTTTACTAAATGGAATAGTAATTCCATGCTACTATCTCGAAGTTTTCAATAAAAGCATGCATGCTAACTGCACGGAATAAACATTTTATTATTTCATTTAGTTAATTACTCATATAACCATGACAATTAGTCCCACAGTTTGCGCCCGCCTGACCGCGTATCGCATGTACAAAATTAACTTTTCTGCAGTGCTCTTTGTATTTCTTTAAAAAAACGCTTAGTCTGACTTGAGCACCCTCTGCTCAACCTGTGCCTACGTAGGTTCCCTATTATCTCACGGTTCACATAACGAACAAAAGCATATTCACATATTCTTCACGTACTGAAAGTAAATTGTATTTGCCACGTGTTGCCTGGATCGTTGCTTAGCAGAGACGGGAGCCAACAGCGACAGGTTTTGTGCGTGCATTTCGCGAAAGATTAGCGGACGACGTTAGTGCTGCCGTGTGCTCGCGGCGCACGCGCCTATTCTCGTTGCTTCTTGCCCATGCCGTCATAAGGTGTTGATATACCACCCGGTCTACGGTTCCACGATGCTCGGTTCAACGTGACTGTCACAATGTCGCGCTGAAGCCGAATTGCCTGTCACACACGTCGCACACATGATTAAACCCATCGGCTACAAATAGTCGGCCTTACCAGTTTTGCTGATAAGCCGCCTCCTCGCTGTTACACTCATTGCGTCACGGACGTGCCTTCGGGATCGCTTCGTGGCGCAGCTTCTGCAGCTTGCCGTACTTGGTGACGCTCTTGTTCGGACACCGTCCATCGTCAACACACTACGTGTTAATGGTGGTGTTAGTTCGGGGCGTGGGAGCCCCGCATGCGAGGAACCTCTCAAGGCGGTTGCTGGGTGGAGACTGGGGGTTTATTACCGTAGAGGAAGAGAGAGAGAGAGAGAGAGAGAGCGAGTGTACAAGAAAACAATTTCGCCGCTGTGGGAATGCAGACGGTCACGGCAAGGAAATCGGGAATGCGGCAGTCGACGGGGCTGTGGGGATCAGATGTCGTCGGGAGAGACAGACGCCTGCCTGCTTTTGTGGGGAATGGCCGGCCCGCGCTTGTTTCTTGGAAGCGGGCGGCGGGTATGCGCGGAAGAGGCAAGGGTTGTTGGAGCGGCCTGGCGTCGCATGGTCGACGAACACGACATCCTTTCCTCCTTAGTTGTGGTCACCGTATCGGTCGGGCGGGCGCCGTTCACACTGGGGTTGTAGCGCTTGCTGTTGCGTGGAACTGTTGGGCTGGTCTCCGCAAGGTTCTGTCGCACTGTCGTCCAGACCGGCCGCCGGTTCTCCATGTTCGGAGGGGGGCGCTGTAGACAGGTCGAGCACAGGCGAAGTCTCCGCTGGTAGCGTGGTCACGTACGGAGCCGGCACAGTGTATTGTTCGCTTGCTGCTGGTCCGTTTGTCCGATGGTCCGATGGCGAATCATCCGTCGGGTAGGCTGCTGCACCTGGTTTAATGTGACCAAGGTGCCTACGAACCGTTCCGTTTCTGTGTTGAGAAGTCTCGTGGACTTCTGCGGAGCTCGTCACTCCCTTGAGTCCTCGCTGCTGCCTTGACGCACTTTTTGATGGCAGGGCCAGGTCCAAAGCACGCTTCTGGTGGCGTCGATGTTGCAGACGTTGTCATCAGCACTCCAGAGTTGCAGTCGGCTGTCAAACTTCTGAGGCTGCGACGTAGCTGCTGATCAAGTGGCTTTCTGTCGGCTGCGTCGATGTTGCAGACGTTGTCGTCAGCACTCCAGAGTTGCAGTCCGCTGTCAAACTTTTGAGGGCTGCGACGAAGCTGCTGATCGACTTGCTTTCCGTCGGCGTCGTCGATATTGCAGGCGTTGTCGTCAGCACTCCCGGGTTGCAGTCGGCTGTCAAACTTCTGAAGGCTGCGACGTAGCTGCTGATCGACTGCTTTCTGTCGGCGTCGTCGATGTTGCAGGCGTTGTCGTCAGCACTCCAGGGTTGCAGTCGGCTGTCAAACTTTTGAGGGCTGCGACGTAGCTGCTGATCGACTTTACGGCAGTTGGTCACGTCGCTGGAAACGTTACCGCTGTACAGCTCGGATGGTCAAGCGTACCGGCTGTACAGCTCGGATGGTCTGCCATCGACGTGCTTCAGGAGAAGTGTGACTATAGGTATCCATAGCTGACTTCTCCGGGAGTCTTCGGTGTGACCAGCACGCGAGCAGTCTCAAAGGTGTCGGTCCGCATAGCGTCAGGAGGTGCGCGTGATTCTTTGCATCGTCGGAGACATCGTTTGCCACGAGGTAGAATGTGAGGCGCTGTATCCACGATCCACGAAAAGGCTCGATGACACCGTGCAGTCCTCCAGTAGCCATCGGCGACACCTCGAACTGCGTACGCTCTACATCCCACTTCTCGTCGCCAGTGTTAATAGCGGCGTTGGTGCAGGGCGTGGGAGCCCCGCGTGCGAGGATCCTCTCCTGGCGGTTGCTGGGTGGAGACTGGGGGTTTATTACCGTAGAGGGAGAGAGAGAGAGAGAGAGCGAGTGTAGAAGAAAACAATTTCGCCGCTGTGGGAATGCAGACGGTCACGGCAAGGAAATCGGGAATACGTCAGTCGACGGGGCTGTGGGGATCAGACGTCGTCGGGGGAGACAGACGCCTGCCTGCTTTTGTGGGGAATGGCCGGCCCGCGCTTGTTTCTTGGAAGCGGGCGGCGGGTTGCGCGGAGGAGGCAAGGGTTGTTGGAGCGGCCTGGCGTCGCTTGGTCGACGAACACGACACTACGGCTCCCAGTTGCACTCGCATGCTGCAGGGTCATAGTGGTTAGGCGATGGCGTTCAACATAACTGCGTGCTGTTTAAGCTTGCCATTAATTAGGCGCCCGTGTACTATGCGATGCCAGTGCACGTTGAATGTCCCCAGTCCAAATTATTCCGGAGACCTCCACTACGGCATCTCTTCATTTCTTCTTTCACTCGTTCCTTTATCCGTTCCCTTAGGGCGCGTTCGGGCATCCACCGAGGTAGGTTTTGCAGCTACTGCGTGAATTCCTTTCCTAAAAAAACAATATTAAAATTTTCCAATAAGTTTATAATGAATACATCCTTGAAGGTAGTTTGGTATGACAGTGTTTGCTTTTATATTGACTTCTTTAAGGCTTGGTTTTTCAATATGACTGAGAAAAATGTAGTCTCATCAGCTCAATCAAGAGCTCAACATTGGAACTGTTTTCTTCCACCATTCCTTCTTCATGCAACGCACTATAATCTGCTGCAACACACCACGAGAACCACACTGAAAAAAGCTGTGAGAATTAGGCCTAATCAGGGGCTGTAACGGGGTGGCGACACTAACAAAGGAATACCAGGTATAGTTAGAGCACTGCATGCTTCACAGAAGCAGTTCAGTTATGTAGCTTAGCGGAAAAGGTCAACAAGCCGATATCTTGCACCGCGCAAAGCACCCGTGAGAGAGCAGAAGTTAGCAGAGATCTAGCTACGACGGTAGCCAAGGGGTCATCACTGACCATCATTATGAGGCGACTGACCAGAAGCAGACGAGGCACTAGATGGCGGAGCGGATGACGCAAAATAGTTTTTTTACTCCATTGGGGACTTAGGGACTGAGAAACTGAGACTAAGAAACTTCATTTCAAAATGAGAGTTATGAGGAGGAGAATCCTTCTTTATGCCTCATTATTAAATGCAGGGAGTAAAATAGGTCATTTAGCACATTTTTACTTCATATTGACGGAGTAAATGCTTCCGCATATGGAGTTTAAACGGTGACGCCAAACATTTAAACTTCCATTTGAGTTGATTCTTGTTTACAGTGTACAGCCGTTGATGTTGTTCAGACAGGGCGCACTAAGGTGGAACTGCTCGTTTTTTTTTCATCCGCACCACACTACGCACTTTATTCTCGGTTCTGAACATGAACACTAGACACAGAGCAACGCAATGCACCTCGTCGCTAAAGGTTCTCTTCTCCAACGCCGCAGAATCTGGTCCGGTCTACTTACGCCTGCGTTGTCTCAGCTGCTCATGTCAGTGCGGCGCTGTAACAAATATTTATGAAAAAAAAGACATTTTCTGGCAGCTGACCTGCCAGAAATTTTCTGTTATGATAAGTTTTCGGTTTTTTTACTTTTTCTGTCATTTTACAAATCTTCTGTTTTCGACTAACAAAATAATTTCAGCTAAGATGACAGAAATTTTCTGTTATCGTATGTTTTTGTTTTTACTTTCTCTGTCATTTCAGCGGGTTTTTTCGTTTTGCTGCTAAGAGGAAAATTCTGTGGTGTTCCATTTTCTGTTACCATGTTTTATGTCATTTAACAGCTTTTTTTTCATGACTCACAGAAATTTTCTGTGGAACTCCATATTCTGTCATTTCACACACTATTTCTTTCACATCATCTTTTATTGATCGACATAAAAGCCGATACAGAACATTAGGACTGCTGCCACATTTCAACAGAATAAAATATTTCACCGCTTTTAAACAATCACAAGCGATGACAATTTAGCATTCAAGAATATTGGAAAATATGCAGTGTTAAACAATGCCATCATGGCTGGTATTTTACTATACAGTAATGTATTTCAGCATCGCTGAATTGAGATAAACGGTAGGTGAGTGGCCGAAGAAAAACGAAAATTAAATTGTCCTGCCTGCACTACAGCCATACAGAAAGTAGATTGAGGTTGAAAGTGACCTCGCCCGCTCCACTGAAGTACCGCGGGTAACTACAGCCATACAGTAAAAAGCATGCGAAATATGCAGTAATGGCAAGCAAAATAGAAACGAAGCCTGTGCCTTTCTGTCATACAGAACGGCATGATTCGCTCTAAAATAGTAATACAATACAATGGTTGGTTGGTTGGTTTATGTGGTTTAACGTCCCAAAACGACTAAGGCTATGAAAGACGCCGTAGTGTAGGGCTCCGGAAATTTCGACCACCTGGGGTTCTTTAACGTGCACTGACATCGCACAGTACACGGGCCTCTAGAATTTCCCCTCCAAAGAAATTCAACCGCCGCGGCCGGGATCGAACCCGCGTCTTGCGGGTCAGCAGCCGAGC
The DNA here is from genome assembly GCF_055824585.1 of Amblyomma mixtum. Classification (NCBI taxonomy): domain Eukaryota; kingdom Metazoa; phylum Arthropoda; class Arachnida; order Ixodida; family Ixodidae; genus Amblyomma; species Amblyomma mixtum. The sequence continues at coordinate 417,976,725 of NC_143014.1, read as the reverse complement.
ACCATAACCACTCAGCCACCGCGGCGGCAATATAATACGATGAATACGACATAAATTAATAATAGCTGAACAATGAACACAACCAGACACAGCACAAATGCCAAGCATGCGCAAAAGGAGAGTGTATTGGAAAAATATGCTTTGCTTATGACTAGTGCTGCATTGAGCATCAAGATGCAATCAACAGGACATAAGGCATGCCACGGGCAGTTTGCTTTATCACAGCGTAACTGCAAAACATTTTTTCACTCTAGTTAGTATGTCTTATCTTGAGACAACAATAACATTAAAATGAAAATAGTAACACATACAATATAGAAAGCAGTGCTACAATTCATAAAATAAGCCACTAAAGTTTGGTTTTGTTTTATGGGGTTTAACGTACCAAAGCGACTAAGGCTATGAGAGACGCCGTAGTGGAGGGCTCCGGAAATTTCGACCACCTGGGGTTCTTTAACGTGCACTGACATCGCACAGTACACGGGCCTCTAGAATTTCTCCTCCAAAGAAATTCTAGCCGCCGCGGCCGGGATCGAACCCGCGTCTTTCGGGTCAGCAGCCGAGCACCATAACCACTGAGCCACCGCGGCGGCCCAGCCACTAAAGTGTAACAGCAAGTATACGCAAAATAAGGCATCTTATGCAAATTGTGTCTTACCTGACACTTGTACGGCATGAAGCAGGGAGATACAAGCAACAGGACGTAAGGCATGCCGCAAGCTGTTTGAATTATCAGTGTAGCCATAAAACATTAATTCCCTATATATAGCACATCCACTCTTGTGACTGCTGCATGATAAGGCTTGCCACAGGCTGTTTGCTTTGTCACAGCGTACGCAATAAATATTGATTTAAAAAGTCACATTTCAGAACAGTAAAAAATCAAAGTCTTGCAGTGATGTGATGATGCTAGCAACTTTTGCAGACAGGGAGAGTTGCTTCTTTGAGCGCTCTGCGTTCGTTGCCTGCCCGGACAGGATTCACAGCTGCAATGGTCCTGAAGCAAGGACAGAGCGTTCCTACTCCTCGGACAGTGAGAATGTCTTCAAACAAGTAATAGACATTGCATGATGACTGCGGCCCTCCTGCCCCCCCCCCTTAAAAAATTAATTCCTTTGAAGCCCACATTTAAGTTTCATTGTGTGTACTAGTGAATATCTTCAGTAATATTTAGTATTCAGTACAAAAACCACGCTCCAAGCCAGAATGTACCTTTCCAAATTGTTCACTTTAGTAAGGTTTTTAACGACCACAGTACTTTGTTACTTGCGTGAAAGCTCCTCACTGAACTCCATCACTAGGTTTTAAAGGGATGCAAAACGACTCCATGCAACCTGTTGTTCTTAAGAAAAATCCATTTTGTCTGCACTTTTCAAATTTGCTGATGTCTGTGTGGCAGCAAAAAATGCATTTATTGCTGAGAAAACTAAATTGAAAAATTTGCCGGTCAATCAATTCAAATTCTCACGTATACGCCGAAAAGGACTCTCATGACGACATTTTGAAGCTAGTTGCGGGGCTGCTTAGGGTGTTGTGATCCGCGCCCAGAAATGTGACGTGTCAATACACTGCAGTCTGCTCAGAAAATGAGGCAATCATGACACCGCCTGTACTTTGTTTCTTCATTTTATGTAGCTTATAAAAGCACCATTTCAGTTTCTTTGCAATCAGACCCCAGTAACCTGTCGACAAAGGCCAACTTCAGGTAGCATTCAATGCTCCTTCAAATTACTATTTGACACCAGGGTAGTAATGTCTGTGAATACACAGGCCGAATCATCAGCATACCTATTTTGTGTTACCCGAAAGTACAGCCGTGAGCAAAAATCTTTTTTGACAGGTAATAAGTTTGCAGCACATATTTACGTGCTTTGTCTTTACAAAGATCTAGGTGCATGACAAGGGATATGCACATTTTAGCGCAGCTGAAATTAAGAGAACTGAGCAGACCCTTGTTTGCATTACTAATACCCCACTAGTGATACCCGAGTCTAAAATGATGTCTAGTGCTGCAGAGGAAGCTGTTACGTGAATGTGACGTTACCCTCTAACATCTGCACATAGATTCCACTGTCCCAGATTAGTAAGCCCGTTGTGCTCTACGGGGCGCGGGTCGGGCGCAAATATTTTTCATTCCTTTTTTTACTCGCTCACCCTAATTTTGTCCCAGAATAGTACAAAGTGCCTGCTGTACTGAGCAAAAACTTTTCTAACCACAACCTCAAGCAATAACCCAGCGAAAGGTTCATGCAGAATGCACACAAAATGTTCTGTGTAATTCTGTGTAAAACGTAATTAAGCAACAGCTTCTAACAAAACTTTTGGTTGAGCATTTGAAGTCGCACATTTTCAATGCTGCAGCATTTTCTCCAGACAACGTTAGTGCGGCTCACATGCAGGCCTCAATAATGCAAGTATTAACAGCCTTTTTCAGTGTCCTGGCTTATGCTCAGTTTGAACTGGGCTGCAAGGAAAAGGTACTTTCACTACCATGCTTAGCTGTACTCGAGACTAGTCAACACAGCTGAGCGTGTCTGTACAACATCCTGGGCTCCTCGCTTCTTCGACATATATACTCCCCCCTACAGATGCACTTTGGAAGAACTATGTGCGGCTTACAGCGCACCCATCAAAAAAGCTTCATATCAAATGCAGCAATAACAATGCTGCATATCTCATCAGCAATCCTCACGTAATTGACTGAGGAGCCAGTTTATTGAGGCAGCACATAACGAGGGGTGTGCCACCACAATATGCAATGCTGGATGCATGGGTTATCTTGCATAGTATACAACTCAAGACTGTAGGCTAAAATACCGCTAAAAGGAAGTCTCTGTCGATTGGCACCAACCAACCGTTACGATGTTGTGGTTATTTTGGTTAATTTGTGGTTAATCCTTTCCCTTTGCCAGCTGGTCTGATAGATTAGCAAGTGCATAGGAATTAACCATGAAGTCATCAGAATCATTCGACACCATAGGGGCATTTGCCGCTGCATTCTTCAGTTGTATCCAGCTATAGTCACAATATGAAGCATTGTAATAAGAGAGTAATTACTCATTGACGTCCACCCGAGCGCAGCCATACGGCCACAAAGGAAAGCTATACAGCTTTCACAGAAACTTCGTAGTTAAAGAAAAATTCGTCCTGGTCCGGGGTTCGAACCCGGAACCACCGCTACACCGGAGCAGTCGCTCTACCAATTGAGCTAACCGGGACGGCAAGCTTATGGTAGGGCCAGAGCGAATTGATCAATAACTCGAAGTGGGAACAGTGTTGATGGTGAGACAAATGTCGCTTATCTAAGATCTGATACTGCGTGACAAATAGGCTGGTACATTTTCAAATAATGAAACTGAAGGTTTGCTTATGCACTGGTCTTTCATTGCCAGTATCTTGCCTGCTTCGACGATTTCACAAGCCAGTGTGTTTTTGTTCTTCGCTATTACTTGCATTCTTTCAAATTCGGATTAACATCCTGTTTCCAAAATTTTACAGTTCTCACAGTGAATTGCAAGATGGCAGCATTACACAATATCACAAAAAGAACTAGCCTATCTGCACGCAATGCCTGGTTTTAGTTACACAACACTTGTCTTATCATGTGTATCCTAGGCTTTCAGCAGTATTTTTATTTTCTACCTTCACCACTTGCTCCTTGTTTTACACTTCTTCTTTTACCTCACAGTCAACTTTTATCACTTTTAACTTTTACGCTTTTTGGCCTGCTACTTGCTGCCCTCTGAGCTCTTTATCTCTTCTATCACTTGTCACCTTAAAGAGCATGTCTTATTTTTTCACTTGTTTTCATCGTGCTTTTAAGCGTTTCTTTCCGGGCCATTCTTCGCAACCTTTGGTTTTTTGATGCGTCATAGATACAGCTGCGCAAATTCTTGCTGGCCCAACCCCTACCTTTTCCGCCTAAAAAAAATCTACTAATCACACTGTTTTTGTGTTATATTGGTATCCCGTGATACAAGCTTTCATATGAAATGGACCTTGCCTAGCTTTTTTCGTCTTGTATCCTGACAGCTAGGAAGGTGTACAAATAGCTGTCCTCGTTTCTTCTGAAATGAAAGTTGGCAGTGCAGCGCTTCTGTCCACTTTGCAGCCTTCTGTGTAGTTCTTTGCCCGACAGAAAGTGTTGCTCTAGCTCTTCACTGTAAACAATGAAAACTTTCTGAGATTAGCTGAGCTTCTTGATTCATTCATTCATTCATTCATTTATTTTACCCTCAGGGCTTTCGCACTACATAGGGGGTGGGACAGGGAAAAAAACAATACATAGATCAAAGAGAGCGCTATATATAGAACAATATTGAAAGATGCTAAAAACAGAGGACAAAACATTGAGAACAAAAGTACAGAAGCTAAAAAATACAAGGATTAAAAAAAGAAAACCTTATATAGTCTATATATGGGTAGACAACATATCACAATTGGTCTGATTCTAACAGTGTGAGTAATTTGCTTTTAAAACGCGCAGTGTCGCTAACACAGGTGGCAGTGGGTGAAAGATTATTCCAGTCGTGACATGTTTTAGGGAGGAAGGAATTAGAACAGGTCACTGTGCGGCAGTGTGGAACAGCTACTTTTTGATTGTGGTCTATGCGAGGCGAGATGAAAGATGGTGCGTTTACACAGATGGCTTTCAGGCAAGGATTGTGGCAGTGAATTTTATAGAAGAGGCAAATGCGTGAAAGCTTACGGCAAGTGGAGAGTAAGGGGAGTTTAAGATTAGATTTCATTTCTGTTACACTGTCAGTGGGATGGTAGTTTCCAACGATGAAACGGACGCTTCGATTCTGTACGGCCTCTAGTTTTTTTGTTAATGTGATGGCGTCAGGATCCCAAATCGAGCATGCGTACTCTAGTGGCAGACGAATGAGAGTAGTATATAGTAGCATTTTCAGTGAAGGTGGAGAGGATGAAAAATTTCTGCGGACGTACCCTAGCATGCGGTTAGCCATTGAAGTAATGAACCTGATATGAGCATTCGAAGAAAGGTAATAACAAACATTAACGCCAAGATACTTGTAAGACGAGACTGGATTCAGCTGAGCGTCGTTAATAAAATAATCTGGGCTTGTTTGCTGCTTACGGGTTAAGCGCGTGCATTTGCATTTAGCTATGTTTATTTCCATTTTCAACAATTGGCACCAGTCATAAGTTTAATTTAATTCTGTGTGTAGCTGAACAATATCATCAGTGTTATTAATAACTCTGTAAATTACGCAGTCGTCAGCAAACAAGCACATGTTACATGAAATCTTTAAACGTAAGTCATTCATGTATATTAGAAATGATAACGGGCCAAGGACCGACCCCTGGGGCACACCTGAACGTACTGGCGCTGGTGATGAGTCGTGGTTATTGGTGAACACTAACTGAGTACAGTTACTAAGAAAGGCACGAATCAAATTGAGTACATTAGGGTCAATGTTATGTGGGCTCAGCTTAAAAAGTAAAAGAGAATAGCTGACTTTATCGAAGGTTTTTGAAAAATCTAAGAATAAGCAATCAGTAATGAGTCCAGAGTCTAAACAAACATGCAAGTCGTTAGTGAAAATCATTAACTGCGTTTCACATGAGAAGAATTTGCGAAAACCATGCTGTTTCGGAGTAAAAAACTGCTTTGATTTTAGGAAATTAACAAGATGACTAAATAGGATGTGCTCTAGAACTTTACATGGGACGGAAGTAAGTGTGATGGGACGGTAATTATGTGGATCTTGCGTATCCCCTGATTTGTGCAGTGGGATTATTTTGCCAGTGAGCCAGTCGGTCGGAAGGGTGTGATGGTTTAAAGACTGCGAAAAGATACACTGTAGTATAATGGAAGAATATCCTACGATACTTTTCAAGAATTTAGTACTGAGGCCATCGATACCACAAGAGGATGACAATTTAAGTTAGTTAATAATGCCACGAATTCCTTCTGAGGAGATGACGATGGGATCCATTGGTAAAAAGTGATATTTTATGAGCGAAGGTAAGACGGAAGTGTCGGTGGAGCTAGATAAGGCTTTGATAAAAGTGCTATTGAGAAGCGATGCGCGCAGTTGGTCAGGAACTGGAACCCCTTCCAGGGTAAATAGTTGTATGGTGGTATTTTGTTTTCTTTTCACTGTGTTCCAAAGCTGTTTCGGGTCATTACTTAGCATAGCTAGAAGAGTCTGACTAAAGAAGGTACATTTGGTTGACTTTAATGCCTTTGAATAAGCGACTGCAGCGGCTTTATACGCGGACCACCTGACTGCAGAGTGCGTGAAGCGAGCTGTCCTGAAAACTATTTTTTTCTAATTGGAAAGCTTATTAAGATACCTGTTGTACCAGGGGGCAGCACTGTTGCTATATGCCTTTTTGATGGGTATGTATTCATTTACGAGGTCAGAAACTCTAGATTTGAAGATCTCCCAGTTACGATGAACACTACGGTCGAGATAAGCACTCAAAAATTCATCTAAAAATAAAGACAGATTGTTATTAATAGCCTGGAAGTCAGCCTTGCTGTAATCTCTGATACTGAAGCTCAAATTGGGCTTATGCCGCACGAGGCGGACTTATGGTTGCTTGTCGGGGGAACTTATCACTCATCCGTCAAGGCAACTGTTTGGTCTAAGACCCTTTTCCCAAGCATTTCACCCTAGAAGAGCCGAGCACCAGGCCAGGGTAAATCTTGCACCCATTAAAGAAACCGGTGGGTACCCGGCGGCACTGGGGATCGAACCCAGCACCTCCCGAATGCGAGGCGGATGCTCTACCATAAGCCAGTCGCTACGTTTTCTACAGCTTCGAGACGCTTTCTAATATCGGCAATATCGCGTGTTGCCGCCTGTTGGTCTCGCTTCAACTCGGATAAGTCGTCACACATCGTAGCCTGGGCTGCTTCCATGCCAATGGACCTTTGACGTATGTCATCCAGGATTTTCGAAATTTCAGGGAGCGACGCATTCCCTGGACCAGGGTTACTCTCTATATCCCCACATATCAACAAAAGAAGAACACTGAAGGGTTGCAGCACTGCTTCTGGGCGTGGAAGCAAAACTAAACACCGGTCATCAAATTTAAAACATTCATAAGGAAGTTCACTGACCTACACAGCTGCAGAGCAATGGCGTCACCAGCGTGAGGCCATTGCTGCTGCGGTGCTTCCACGCCCACTGACAACGGTGCTCGAGATGCTCGGTTTTGTTGCCGACGTCAGCGCCGCACCCGTCGTTGTAGATGTTCCTCCGGATGCCTTGTTTGCAGCGAAGTCTCCCAGCGCCACCACTTCATTCAAGCAGAGGACGCAACTTGGTAACGACGAGTTGAAGGCTAGCGCGTCAGGACTGTTGGGAAACAGATCCAAGGACAAGTCTGCGACGAGGCTCCCGCAGGCCGGAGCCGATGAAGGGCCATACCGGCAGGGGCCCAAGAAGGCACCGAGAAACTGCACAAAGAACAGAGACCAGCGTAAGGCCATTGCTGCTGCGGTGCTTCCGCGTCATGAAAGAGGATTTACGTGTGTGCCAGATGTGGCAGATCACTATTGCAGCAAAGCGAATTAGAATAAAATCTTTGACGTGATGGTGAAGAATGTGATCAAGCATTTCACAGAAAATGAAATGACTGAAGTGAGTGCTTTTGTGCATCTGATGCCTCTTTTCTTGGATAGCAATTCCATGAGTACTGGAAAAGGGATGTATGCTACGGTGGAAAAGATACCTGGGTGAAAAGTGCATCATGCTGCGCCATCTAATGTTTTTTTTTTCCGTAACGCAAGTGCAAGTACTTTTGGGGCACTGCAACAGCAACAACTGACTCTCTTGGATAACTCCGGAGCTCACTCTATGCGACTGTTTCTCACCGAATAAGCACTATATCGGTCCCTTCATTACTAGGATCTTGTTGCTGCACTTCTCTTTGAGTAACTGTACTACTTGCGTCGCTTTGATACCCATTCTACTTATGCCCCTAGCACTGGTTGGTTTCTTAAAGAAATTTTAATCAGACATATATCTATGTTTGCTCATGCATGCACTTTTAGAAGAATACCTGAAGGTATCAGCATTTTCATTCATGTAACTAAACTCATCTTTCAGTGGCAGGCCTCTTTGCTTTTATATATTTTAGGCTGTACTATCTGCTTGTAAAATTGGTGGTCCGTGACCTTCGGTGGCATTGTAGTGGCGACTTCCGGTTGCCGCTATTGGTTTGCAGGGTCCCTTCAGGCTACAGCCATCTAAGGGCACAGCATGCGGTAATGTACTGTCAAGCATAATTTTGTTTTACAATGGGGCTTCCCTCTGAAAAATACCGAAAAAAAATTGCAATGCAGAATAGGTAATTTAAACAAAAGGAAATGATGTGAGGCTTTGCAAGTATGGACCTTAGCAAAGGCTAACACAAGGTGCGGTAATGTCGTCCCTGAGGCAACGCGATACTGCCAAAATTAGCTGGCAATGTTGAAATGTTGCAGGGGTTACACTTACTGAAAGGAGAAAATTAAGAAAGTACGGATGCTGGGCCACGTCTTAAGGTGGTACTGGTGAATCACTGTGTTTTCAAGGATTGTTCTGCTACCGTATACACCTCTGCACACAGACTGGGAAGCTACCGGCAAAGCGTTGTTTGGTAACTGTCATCACTCATTACTTAGTTAAATATGGTTTGGTTTGGTTTATTGGGGTTTAACGTCCCAAAGCGACTGAGGCTATGAGAGACGCCGTAGTGAAGGGCTCCGGATATTTTGACCACCTGGGGTTCTTTAACGTGCACTGACATCACACAGCATACGGACCTTTAGAATTTCGCCTTCAAGAAATTCAGCCGCTGCGGCCGGGATCGAACCCGCGTTTTTCGGGTCAGCAGCCGAGTGCAGTAACCACTGAGCCACCGCGGCGGGGCACTTAGTTAAATATGGGGTCCTTCACTCCATGCAAGGACCTTGACATGAAAGCTACAAACTGCTGGAAATGAAAAGTTGCATGTCATTCAGAGATTTGCCCTCGGCCGTTGTTTATGAGATATTCGACGGATACCTAGCACACTTCCGTCTTCCCTGCATCTCTGGAGGTATGTGCATATATCATATAGTGTAAAAAGAAAGTTTTCCATCTTTTTCGTCTTTCGTCCTTCCCACAGCGCAATGTATCCAACACAAGCCTAGCTAAACTCTCCGCTTTTTTAATTTCCACTTTTCTTTCGCTGAGGGGTCTAAAGCTACGCCCGACAGAGTGTTCATTCTCACTGAGCGTACGACGTCTGTAGCTGCCGGCCCATGGCTAAAGTGACGTCCAACATGGTCGTGGATGCTGCCATCCAGTGCACCATTGCTACTTGCAACACTCTTCTCTCTGAAGCATTTGCAAGTTCCATGCCACATATCACGACTTTCGAGGAGCTGCAAGGGGAAGTTTTCCCATTCTTATATCGCCGCCTGTCATTCAGATGAAGTAAGACAAGCCCAGCTCTCCCAAAAAATCTCACATATATATCTTCACACCCGGTTGTGTGTGCATGTAGCACTACAATCACTCGCACCAGTTCACATATGTTAGCAGCAAGCGACGCGGCGTACACCAGCATCTTGGTGCTTTCGCTCCAGTATTGTAATCTGTCGCCTCGTTCTGCTCATAATTTAAGCAAGTTATCACCAGCAGTGAAGCACAGCAGAATGCTTGCTAGATCGAGCGCCTATGCTGTGCACAGCACGCATATCCCTAGATGCATCTGTCCGTACTACATAAAAAATACAATGCTAGCTCTTTTTTACCACCAGATATAATAATCATCTTTAAAATATTTATATTATGCCTCACAGCCATGGCAAAAGCAATACTATGGCGAATTTATATACAGCAAATTATGTTATATTTATATTTATATATTTATAAATATTTATATTATAATATATTTACATTTATATATTTATATTTAAATATTTATATATTTATTTATATATTTATATTTATATACAGCGCTGACCTAGGTGATGCAAAGACATACTCCACCACAATACAGAAAATTATTGTGGAGAAGCAACCGCATAGCAGGAAGCATGTATAGCCTTTGTCTAAAGTTTGGAGTCCAAGGGGTTTTCTTTTGAGCCACACTGTGTCGTTCTTTATGAATCTCTCGCGCTCCAAATTTCCTGGACATAAGAAGATTCCTGGTACTGCCTCCTGCAATAGGTAGGACTTCCATGAATGCTCCTGGAGTCCCAATATAAAGCTTGGAAGTGAACCCCCTGGGCTCTGAACTTTTGACAAAGACTGTGCAGACCATTTCCGGGCTAACATTGACATTTCTGAGGGGAATACGAGGAAATTACCTAGCTCGCTGCTTGATCTTTCAGGTAGAAGTTGTCACATATTGAGTGATTCGAGCTTAGCGTGAGCCAATGGGTCCCTCTCAGCCAGTGCCACACACCACACGTGTATTTGGAGCACCGATCCCGCACGCACACTCAGCTTCGACTAAGGGCAGCGGATTGTCGCAAGTAAACAAGCCTTCAAGTTCATGAAGCGGAGTTCGGCGCACGACAGAAAAGCACACATGTGCACCACGTTGCATGGAAATAGTCGGAACTAATTTTTCAGTTCACACACTCTAACCAAACGATGTGTAGCGAACGGTGCAACCGGAGAACAGGGTGTTTGTCATGTGAACAAGCAGTTCATTGCATGGCGCTCTCGGAGTACGTGTGCCGAACACCAGTTGACCCATTCCGGGCAGAGAGTAGACATTCTTGTGCCAAAGGTATGACTACTCCTGGTCAAATTCAAAGGAGCACGATGAGAGTAAATCGAGCAGACCACCGGGCAAGAATCAAATAGCCGGACTTTGAAAAACACTGTCAGATTTGCCCGGTGTATTTGGAAAAAAAATGTTCCTGGTCCATCCGATGTACTGAGAGAACGGGGGGGGGGGGATGCACCGGGCCCATCCGACGTACCTTTAGCAACAGCCTTTTCTCGCAGTCAGTAGCGAAAGCAAACCATACAAAAATTTCACTGCTCTATTTAATAACCCCATTGTGAGTTGCATAGACAAAAGACTTAGCAGATGCATGCAATGCCAAAACATGTTGGAGCTAAAGAACATTGTTTTTTGACAGAACTCACAAAATGGGTGCTAACGTGAACAAGAAAGCCTCATTGACTTAGTGTGCTAAAAAAATTGGCTGCAAAAGTGAAGCACTTTGGTTGCAAAGGCTTGTGTACTCACACCATGATTCCAGTCATGCTGAATGACACGATAAGAACAAACACCATGCATGATACGCCACTAAGCCAGAGTGTCAAGCAAGGTGCTTTCTTCCAGTTCCCTGATTTTTCTATGGATTCCCTCACTATCTGAGTCAAAATCCTCTGACCACTGAAGAGGCCGGAAAACACGGCGGCCAATGATAATGGACAGTATACCTGATCTGTTGACAGCAAAAAACTACATACCCAAACTTCAAACGCTGCAATCAAAACAAATTTGCTCTTATTTGAGGCAGCTGATTTCTTCTTGAAGAAAGTCCAGCTTCAATGCGATTTATGAAGCTATCTTTGCTTTTATGTTCCATTTCTCTAACACTGGTGGTTAACAGCCTTTATTCTTCTGAGCAAACGTTGTTTCCGCTAAGTGTGTTGATATTTGAAATTCTAGTTTTTAAGCGCATAGCTTCAAAAACTGGCTTAAATTACAAGACAATTGTGTTTCCACCAAATAGAGCATTGAAAAGAACCAGACATTGGACAAATATTTAAATCCTCATCATTTATCCTATTCTTACACCGATTAAGCACCACAAAATAGGGACCAGAAATCATGTATTATTGGCACAATTCATCCGAGGTACAAATTTGTTCAGGGAAAAAAGTTATGATGGTTTGACTTAACGCTTTCATAAGGGAACTGCTAAATGTTACCATGAAGTATGGTAGGCTGTACAATATTTTATGCATGTTCCGACACAGAAAAGGCACATTTCTAGCTAGAGGCTAATCCAGCTAGATGAAAAATTTCCTCACTGGGGGGATATCTCAGTTATCCTCACAAATGTGACCAACTTAACAGAGGCAGAGTGCAGCGCATTGCTGAGAAACAGAAGATTATGTGCAAAGCCGTGGAAGAGCAGCAGCCTGGGCTACATGAGCGCAACAACCCAGCACATGCCACTGCAGCTAGCGTTTCAGCCAGTTAGGGCACAAGGATATCAAATTTTATAAGGCGAACATGGCAGGCAGGGTGAGCTAACTTGTAAAGGCGGTAAGCTTCTCGCATAGACCGGATCATGAGGTGTTTAGGTACCGATTCCTTTTTATCTTCCTTCTCCATTTTTACCACATATTTAATGTTAAGAATTTGTCTGGAGCGATGGAGTGTATCCATAATGTAATATTCTAAAACCACGTTGATGTCACCGTGCTTTTGCTTACATCTTGTGAATCTCTCCTCCGTTGACCATACGCCTTTTTCATACACCAGCTTCGCTTTTTGAATAGCACACCTCGTTGCCTGAGGAATGATGACCTGCACATCTAGCACAGTGAGGATACATGGCAGCACTGTCAGCAATCGGGAACATTCTTGAAAGGACGCCTGGTGCTATAAAATTTGGGATCTCGCAAGGCATTATGTAGCTTCGAAGCAGCTGCCTAGCGCGGCTCCTTTCTACAGCGGAGGTAGCTCAATAAAGGCTTCTTTAGAGTAGCGACGGGCACATTGAATTCTTAAGTAAAATCCAAATAAACACAAATTAACCCCGCCGTTGTCGCCCAATGGTTACGGCACTCGGCTGCTGACCCGAAAGACTCAGGTTCGATCCCGGCCACGGCGACCGTGTTTCGATGGAAGGGAAATGCAAGGCGCCCGTGTAGTGTACGATGTCAGTGCACATTAAGGAACCACACGTGGTCAAAATTTCCAAAGCCCTTCACCACATCTCCCATTGCCTGAGTTGCTTTAGGATGTTAAAAGCCATGAAACCATGAAACAAATTGGTCCTAAAAGCACGTGCAATAATATGCCTCGAGCCATATAAGTCATTGTGTTAAAAGAATATGCAAAGCAAGTAGGGCCTTTAAATCTTTCATTATAGGAAAGTACACCTATGAACTGGGAAACTGCATCGTTTGAAATTTAGCCACTTAGATCCAGTACTATATCGACGTTCTGAGGCTTGAACTTGCTAAAAAAATATTACGCACTACTAAAGACTGAAAACATGAAATGTATTTTGTATTTATTTTTCGAACTCAAACAATATACTAGAAATCATATTAGTATGTTATACATACGAAGTACTGAGGTGTATTCAGAGAAATTTAAAGAAAATCAAAAGTTTTTTTCAAATCCACAGAAAACTTGCTTCTTTTTTGGCTATTTTGAAATTTTGTCAATTTTGACGCACTGTAGAGAAAAAACCTACTGGTCCAGAATTATAAAATTCGCCAGAAGTAAGAAAAAGCAACTGGGAAATGCTGAGAAAAAGATTCATCGGTGATATCTCAACGCGTCTTGCGTAACGGTTGTGCTAAAAAGCGCCTTTTTTGCAGCGCACAGTTTCTTGAGCAAAGTTCACGATTTTTTCCCCTGAAGAAGAAGGCAACAAACAAAATGTTATCTAATGTTTGCAAGAGTACAGTTAAAATGCTAAGATTAACTTAGAAAAAACTCATGCGTGACAAAAAATATGGTGCATACAGGAGGGCCCCAAACTTGAAACTTTCCGAAATGGGAAAAATCACATTCTCCACCTCTTGTGATTACGATTTTTTCCGAAGAAAACTACAGTGTTACTCGCAAAACCAAGGTTCATTTCTTTGTGTAGATATATTTGCCCATCGCGTGTAAAAATTTAATTGACAACAAAAAAATGGTCTTGGGACCTCGATTACTGTAACAAGCATATATATATATATATATATATATATATATATATATATATATATATATATATATATATATATATATATATATATATATAGATATATATATATATATTGTGTTATTAATTGTTATTAAAACATAACCTCTCCAGAAGTATCCTCAAGCAATGTGAGCAATTCGAATCTGCAAGACGTCAAGCATCCTTCAACAATCATCTTCAACCCAATTTACCTCTACACGATCCAGAGGGGACATCCACTACATAAATACCCCCGAAAGCAGAAGATTTGACAGCCGTAGCCGGAGCTCAGAGGTGGAGCACCGAATGCGTAATTCGGAGGTCGTGGGTTCAGCTCCCACCGGCGGCATGTGGTTGTTTTTTATTCTGCTTTTCTAATCAATTAGCTTTAAGCGATAACATATTCAGTGACATTCTACATTGATCAACACCACAAAATAAATAAATTAATTAAAATCCCCTGTGTCCCTTGGTTGTTGTGGCTGTTGGCTTCTCTCATATATATATATATATATATATATATATATATATATATATATATATATATATATATATATATATATAAGCCAGATAGTCGGAATCGTAGCTATAGTATACCCTCCAAATAAAGCCGGAACCACATACGCTGCCAGAGCTCAAGATCAAAGAAGCCCCAGCAGCAGTAGTGGAAATGCGATCAAACCATCACAACGTTCATCGCACAGTTACATGAACACAAGTCCTCATACTTACTAATAGTGAGAGAATGCTGACAATTTCTGCGAAGTACCATCTATGACGTCAAATCCATCAAATCTGCATGGCGACACATTCAAATCTATATATAAACAATGGATCCTTACATGGCCACTAAAGGGTTACATTGCATGCACATATGCACTCTTCAGCAAAACCTCGCCCCCAAGTCCTGTGATGCCGTGGCCAAATATATATGACCGCTATGAGCATGCAATGTGTATAACTTCCACCAGAACAGCCATACACTGCTACACAATCTCAGAAGCAATATAGTACCACCCTCTCCAACCCTTTTATATTAGTGACTGGGCACCATGCAATGCAGGTAGTACAGCCGTAATCTGTAAAGAAGTGGTTGCAGATCAATTCCAGAAAAAATAGTTTTATTTGTCTTTCCTTTCTACAGATTTCTTTAGAGCACTATTTTACCAGCTGCATTAACCAATCAGCAGAAAAGCAAAATTTCATTCCATAGCTGATTAGTTGTCTGGGTTCAGCAAACATTTTCTTACTTTTTAAAGATTGCTTTTGCACTTTGCCAGCATTTTCATAAAAGGGTCCTATGATAAAGTGATGTATACCTATAACTTCGATCATCACTGGATATGTGAGAAGAGCCAAAACCAAAACAAGGAAGGTTATCACAACTCAGTTAACAAGTGAGGTCAGTACTTACCGCTGTGTAACTCCAAGCAGGGGCTTGTTTACTTGCGGTGCACAACATTGGAAGCAAAGTGCACGAAAAACATGAGCTTCAAAGCTTGGCATGGGTTGGTTCCGTGCATCACTGCCAGGGTGTCAAGGCATAGGGGGAAGCTCTTTGCAGTAAGGAAACTGCCTCCTGCACAAAACAAGTTTTAAATCAGGAATGCTCGCCCGAGTGCGGTACCACACGGAATTACACATTTTGCAATGATGACTGATTGATTGATTTATGCGGTTTAACGTGCCAAAGCGACTAAGGCTATGAGAGACGCCGTAGTGGAGGGCTCCGGAAATTTCGACCACCTGGGGTTCTTTAACGTGCACTGACATCGCACAGTACACGGGCCTCTAGAATTGCTCCTCCAAAGAAATTCAACCGCCGCGGCCGGGATCGAGCCCGCGTCTTTCGGGTCAGAAGCCGAGCGCCATAACGACTGAGCCACCGCGGCGGCTGCTCCTTTTGCAATGATGAAAGGAGAACATGGCATGTCCCCGATGTCGTCATCACTGGCAGATTCCTGGCATAAGAGGGAGTTAAATGCATATAAGAATTGTCTACTAAAGTAGTACCATGTGAAAGCTGCAACTTTAAACCAGTTAGAAATAAGCATATAGCAGAGCATAAGTATAAATAAGAGCAAAAAATGGCTGAGGCTTAGCTAAGGTTAAGCCTAGTCAGATGCGAAGCATATTGATGGCTAGTTTTGGTAATGCATGGCTTTCCTTGGTTGACGTTCATCCCGCTCTTCATCGGTCTCTGTGGCACGCTGAAGCTTTCGCTTCTCGTTCAAATCAGCCCTGCTTCTAGGCGGCATCCCAACACCTGGCCGCCTCGTAAGTGGCCGGAGAGCGAGGCAAGCTCAGCTTTATACCGCTGCTGTAGCGTTACGTGGCCAGCTGCAGCGCCTCTGATGTGGAGCCTCCACCGCCGCGGCCGACCGCGCGAGCCGGCAGCCCATCTCTCCTCTGCTGTGACGTCATGTTGTCACGTGGTCAGCCGCCGCGCCTCTGATGTGGAGCCTCCACCGCCGCGGCCGACCGCGCGAGCCGGCAACCCATTTCTCCTCTACTGTGACGTCATGTTGCCACGTGGTGTCACGTGGTCACGCTAAAGGTCAATGGTAGCTCCACCGCCGCGCTCGACGGGCTGTAGTGTAGCTCTAATAATATGCTTCCCATAAAAAGAGGCGCTCCATCGAGTGGTGTCAAGGGACTGTCCTAGCACTGCAGTTAATCCGGCTGACCGGTAGTGAATAACCTGGCACCTGCCAACCCCCTCAAATGTCACACTACTAGGTCACAGGGGATTATTTAACATAAGTAGAGCGCAGCTTGAGTTTTATCTAAGCCAGCGAGCAAAATGTTTGTAAATGGATGTTTTAAGTAGAATAGTGCGAGGTACTAAGGGGCGCAGTCGCCGTGATCGGCGCATTGGTGCGGAAAGTTCGCGCTCGCGTAGTGCATGCTGAATGGTGTACAGTTATCTCGAGGCCCCCATTTAACGAGTACAAGAACTATTTGCTAAAGAAGCACCAGAAAAACGCATGCAGCAGATATCGTATTCAACAACCACAGAGCCCGAGCAGACGCACGCGGCACGGTTGTGGTCGGGGTGTATGGATGGATGGTAGTGGCGTAACCCTTCGTATCGGGCGGTGGCTTGCGCCTCCTAGCCTAGGATTCCACCACCCCCCCTTTTTCAATTTGTTTGTATTTTAATCTGTGTAATTTGGCCATCTTTCATAAAGTTACTCCTGCCTTGACCTCTTCCATGGGCTGGCCGAAGCGATGGCGATTGCCATTGGAGGATCGGGAGTGAGCTCGCATGTCGAAGGGGCTCAAAATTCTGGAATGTCGACTCGAATGACATCAGTGCTGTTGGAAAACTTCCCTGTGGCAGTGCAAGTTCGGCATTTGGAACGCCCGTGTAGAAACTTTCGGCTGAAAACTAAAATCACAATGTTATACCTTACAAAATAAACGCAATTACTGCATTACTTGGACCTGCCTGAATAAACGACGATAAAAATAAAAAGATACAACGTACACTTGTGATCCTTTCTTGGACGAGAAACGAAATTGAAAAGCCCGCGCTCTTTGTCGTGCTCCTCCGCTAACCAATCGCGTACTTCCCTGGCCTAAAATTTCCCGCGCTTACTCGGTTTTTAGGTGTGCATATCAGCAGACAAAGCAAAATTTGTGCCCACTTCACTTTCCCGCAAACTATAACACTCTTCCCTGTTTCTCGCTTGTGTTCCTCTCTCTTCCGCGCGCTGTGCACCTTTTGTGAGACATAGTGAAGCAGCAGTGACGCATCGGTGGTAAAGCGGCTGTGGTGGGCACGCTATTTCGAAAGAATAGAATTCGCTCTCCACTCATACGCAAGCGTGCTCTTGATTCTTTGCAAGTGAATTAGGACGCTCAAAACAAGATATGGAGACTGCTAGTCTTGAGATCTGTAGTGGTAACTAAAGCTGCCCGTCCACTTAAGATTTTCCAAGTGCCCCGGCGTTTTTTTCAACAGCGGTACAAGCCTGCAACAACACTTCCAAAAGACAATAAAAAGTGTATCATTGATTCCGGTAAAAAATTGGCAGGGGCTTAGCTAAGGTTAAGCCTGGATATCTCGAAGCGAAAAGCTGCGGTAATGCTTATAGTTTAGCTTATGGTTACGGTTGGTTATTGGTTATTGGAGTTTAGCGTCCCAAAGCAACTCAGGCTGTGAGAGACGCCGTAGTGGACGGCTCCGGAAATTTCGACCACCTCGGGTTCTTTAACGTGCACTGACATCGCACAGAACACGGGCCTCTAAAATTTCGCCTCCATCGAAATTCAGCCGCGGCGGCCGGGGTCGAATCCGCGTCTTTCGGGTCAGCAGCCAAGCGCCGTGACCACTGAGCCACCACGGCGGGGTTAACTTATGGTTATGCTTTTTGATTTAGCCTATGGATATGCTTACGGTTAACTTATGGATATGCTTATGGTTTAACTTCCGGTTATGCTTATGATTTAGCCTATGGTTATGTTTACGGCTTAACTTACGGTTATTCTTCGGTTAGCTTATAGTTATGCTATACGTCTGCCTTGTGTAGTTATGAAAATTGCTTATGAATGATATATACCATAAGTTACGCAGGATTATTAAACTTCTTTATCCATCATTGTTGGGCACGTTGAATGCGCACGCCTATTCTCTGGCAAGCGGGTATATAGCCGGCCTCCGCGATAAACACGCGCTTGAGGCGAACGTCAAACGATGACGCATAGCGCACGGCAGCGTGCGCCTGTTCTGATGGGCAAGCGCACCTTATATACCCCTCCTTCCAAATGCGCACTGCGCACGACAGCGGCGAAAGGTCAAACGATGGCGAGGAGGAGAAGCGGAGGCGCACATGCGCAGTAGCCTGCGCCGTGAGTGACGTCACTCATACTCCGACATACGCCAAGGTGGATGTAGAATGGTGGCGAAGGCTGGGCCCAAAAACGGTCTAGCGCGACTGCAGCACAGCCACTTTGGGCGGCCGAAACACTAATATAATGAAATTCAAAAGCACAAATAAAAATGCTATAAAACAACAAAAACAAATGAATATTTTAATGCCACGTTTTATAAAATAGATAAACTATTTCAGCAAAACATATTAAGCCGAATTTTGTAATTTTTGCAACGCTCTTGTTGCGCCCTCTGTGCATTTCCAGCGCGATTTTGCAGGCCTTGTTTCGGTACCCGGCCCCCATGGCCGGCCCCCCTTGACCACAGTGGCTGCGGGAGCTTACGAAGCGATTTCTTATCTCCAGCTGCCTGCTATGGCGCGCCTTGGAAAGCGTGCAAATTAAGCTCGCCGGTCTCGAAATGGCACCTTTAAGAAGTTTTTGTCGTCCTTGCCCGTCGCTTCTCTGTCACCGTTTGGCAAGATCTGCACCCCGCTGCACCGCTGCAGCGTTTCCTTCGGTGTACGGCCAGTGCGAAACCTTTTCCCGAGGCTTCGCGCTCATCGTTTCAAGCGCTTAGCTCTGCATTTCAAGATGAGGTTGCGGCATGTGAAGAAACCTTGCTCCGTGGCACATTGTGACAGCGTGGGTTGTACCGTGGGTGTCTTACCAAGCCTGCACCGCTTCCCTCTGGACTTTCGCAGGTGAGCTATTGCCGTTTTCGTCTGCTCTAGATATGCTTTTGTCGGGCTTTCCGCGCCCATTCGTAGCTGTAACCGTTTCATACGCACTTGGCTTCATGTTATCGGGATGTTTTAGTAAATTGACTTGCCGCATGTTCAATTTAAAACCAACTGCGTTGCCTAACAGCTCTGAGCATGACATTAATGGGTTTTGCAGCACCGTGAAGCCAATTTGAGGATCCCCTCGCAACTGACAGTATCGAAACTCAACCATGTGTATGTGCGCCGCATTGACTGTGCCTTTACTGAATTCGCCCAGCAGTAGTTATTGCCGTTCTACGTATACATGACCGTCAATGTAGTTTTAGACTCATTTTGCTGCATCGCTCTCGTCACTCTTTGAGCATAGAAAAGTAGCTAGCCGCGTGGTATCAGGCGAGCTTAACCGCACTCTGAGGCGCGGAGGCTTGGCGCGAGCATTTTCTGCCATAGTTATAACGTACTGCATTTAGGTGAAAGGAATCTTGGCGTATTGACGTTTGGAGTATATGGTATTCATTTGGGTGCAGTTGTATAACGTGTATGCTGCTTCATGTCCAGGTGCAAAACGTGGGTGGAGCTCTGCCGCAACCTCAGCCTGGAGAAGACGCCGTGCCAGCTGCGAGACCTGAGGGTTTCTTCCAAGCACTTCGAACTGTTTGTGTATCTGCGGCCAGGATGGCTGCGTCTCGATGCTGTGCCTACTCGAGGAAGGAGTGGCTGTATTGAATATCCCTGCACTTCACTTTAAACTGCACTTCATGTATATTTTGATTTGATTAGAATTGCTTCAAATTACTTCGGTTAGCGACAAGAAGGAGCTGTTGAGGTTGTGCGCAGGCCCTATGTATGATGTAATGCTCTAGCGTTGAGCAGATTTGTTGATGCTAAAACTTGTTAATACTGTCATGCAGGTGTGAACATAGCTGCTGTATTCTTTCAGTTGAAGAAATGAAATGTGAAGAGTAATCCCTGTGTGCTGCATGGTCTATGTGTTGATGCGCGTACTATGTCATGTCACGTTTGCCTCAATGGAAGCTGTCGTAGCATTGTTTTCTATACTTTTCAATTTCCTACCTAACAGCGTTCGTGGAACTTAAGGGCTTTTTCCTAACCGCACTGTGACCATTGAGATGAATAGCCAGCTTAAAAAAACTACTGCTTGAGCTGCCTGTGACGCGCATTTTTTGTTGGTGTGCTTTATCGCTGTATTTGTTTGGTTGCTGTAATAAACCATGAATATGAAAACCATACTTACCGTGCACTGTATTGCAAACTGTGCACTTGAGCCTGTGCTTTGTGCATCACACCTTGATATACTCAAAAGTACTAGCACCAGCATTTCCACCAAGGTTTCCACTACGAATCATGCATTCTTACCCAGCGTCTGCAAGTGTTGCTGCCTTTCTGTGCTGCCTTCTTTGCCAGTCACTTTCATTGGGTTCCCAATTGCACATTAACAAGGCCATAACTAGCAGAAACTCGAGCACATTCGACTGGCAAAGGTTGGTGCGCACTGAAAGGCAACCTTAAAGCGATACCGGCTCGAAAATGCGGGTTCTATAAAAAGACCACTTCATAATTCGCGCCAAAAGCGTAGGTATGCGTGACGTCATTCAACGTCACTCATACGTAGTTTGCCCCCCAAATTAGTGGCGCTGGGGTTCCCCCATGAGCCGCCATGTTTTAGACCAATGGGCGTCTATGGAGCCTTCGCTACCATGGTATATCTACCTTGCATACGCCGGCTCACGCGAAGCGCTGTGCTGACTAGCGTAGTGAAGCTTTTCGCTTCAAAATGTGCGCCACTTACCTTGTGTGCGAACGGTCTGAACGGTGAATGTCCCGGACGCAGCACGCCGGTATTATTCTAGCTTTCCGCTCATCACGTCAATGCCGCCAATGGATGAATGCAGGACCGCAGCAAATAGGACTGCAGAATGTGCACTGCTTCTCATTCTGCGCGCTAATATTGCGCTTAGAAACTTTTTGACGCTCAAAATATGTGACGGGACTGAGGAAAGGTGGCAATGGTTTTTCGGATCACTTTTTTGTGCAATGGTGGTGCTCACGTCACCAAAGTTCGGTGAGATGGGGGTGTTGCGGCTCCAAAAACAGAAAATTACTTTTTTTTCGTTAACGCGTTTCTGTTAAAGGCGTAATTATGACAACAGAAAATTTCCGTAAAAATACCTGCAATTTCACACACATTTCTTACTTTGTCATTCTTGTGTTCACCCTGTCGCACTCCTGCGCCGCTGTTATGCCCAAGAGTGCAGTGTGGATCAGGTGGCCTCTGCGTGATCTCCACAGTCTGGCCACTCCTTTCCTACCCCTCTGCTCTCGACATTCATCCGCAACTGCGCGGAATGCTCCCCATTCGTACCACGAACGCATCTTCTAGGCTAAATAGGCGGTCCTAATGAGCTAACGCCGGTGAATTTCAGTTTGCGCCCCACATTGCTGATTGCTGTTGCCCGCTGAATGAAATTGCCCGCATGCTATACAGTGTCAACATTTTGTCTGACCTATGTTTCCAGGATTGCCGTGAAAGTGGGAAGCACTTTCCACGACCTGCGGGTGGTCAAAACTGTTCACCTGAATGAGCCAACGGGATGGGTGCAGATTGCTATGCAAGACTTGGCTGGCCACCCTGTCCGCGCCTTCCATGTGCAGATTGCAGTCTTGGAGAACCACATGGATGGCTTCGACACCCGTCTGCGACAGATTAAGTTGTACTCTCCTGCTCAGCGAGCCATCGTCAGTGTCTTGCCGGGCCTCCACTTCACGAGTGCGGAATGCATTGCCTTCAGCTGCATCCGCTGAGAGATCAGCGTGTAAGCATTATTGCACGATAGATCATGATGGGATTTTGTACTGATTTAAGCAACTTAAAGCGATTCGTTTCTGCACACGTGTCGTGTTTTCATACGTAATCTTCTCAACCCGGCTATTCTTGTCTCTACTCTTGCTCAAGGTCAAGCATAACTGACTGCACGGAAGAATCTAAAGAAGTCGTTACGTCGTTACTAATTTCTGAAAGGGAACAATGAATTGCTAGACGTGAGCAGTAGTTGTACACAAAGGGCTATACTTCGTGTCATATGACATGCTTGCTTGCTCCAAGCATTGTTCGTCAGCCTGTGTCTGACCACATATGTCTAATACCGTGAGCGCACCGCGCAGTTTTAACAAAAATTATAAAGGAGAGCAAACCACAATATTGGTTGTACTGAAGACAGTACTAACGTACCGCGCGTGCGTGTAATGGCCAGACCGACACAGTGAAACAGACTTCGCCACAGAACCTCATCTTCAGTCGTATTGTATTGCACTTAAGAACCTGACGGCAAAGAGAAGCGCCGGTTGAGCCAACACTGCTGCTCTGCTTTCGTAGTCCAAAGCGTTGCTCGGGAGGCCGCGGCGTATAGCAGCGCACGAACACTCGCTGGCGTTGAAGCAGCGGATCTTTTACGATGCTTCCGCGGCCACATCTACCAACAGAAATAAAGTGAGCAAAAACGCCACACCTGAACCGCGCTTAAATGGTATAGCGTCTCGGCAGCTGGCAGGCGCTGAAAAATCTCGAAGAAGACAGGGTGGTGGCCATTCTTCCCGGACATAAGGATGCCCACATTACTTAATCTGCAGTCGCGTCCAAAGCCCTGTGGTCGGTAAATAAGAGCGCGATTACTTTTCCCAAGCCAGGTTTAGAAGTTTATTCTTTTTAGACATTTCATGTGCACAGTCTTCCCTAGCTGGCCAACTAAGCCGCTTGTGCTCTCACTCCTCACGGGGACGCTGACCCGTCCCTGGTTCATGCATGCTATACGAAACCAGCAGCCTACAAGACCTGGCTCTCATCCGTATTTTGTTGCCAGCATCAGTTTCGCTCTACCGGGACGCCGACTGGATCGTCGGCCACGCATGCTATACGAGACCAGCACTGTACCAGCTCTGGTAAGGAGCTCCATACTGAGTGCGTGAGGAAGAACGTCGGACACCGCCGTATCTTAACCGCTTTCACGAAGGAGAAAGTGGTTGTTGGTTTCAACCAGGACCGCGGTTACTGTACCAGTAGCTTATTTGTGGATTGCATTCGTCGGCGGCAGTCACCTGAGGGACCACGAATGCGCATGAGTTATATGCATCGGCACTATAAGCCAGCACACTGAACTGCAATCCAGGAATGGGTATCTGAGACAGGAAATCAATACTTATGCAAGCATTCGTCGTCATATTTGCTTCCATTGAGTAGCCAACGTATGGAGCGCTCTTCGCAGCCATAGCTTCGGATTTCAGCTAAGAAAGGCAAGAACTGAGGTAAGGTACAAAACGAGCGACTGGCTCTACCCGAATGGTTTTGTTTCTTTAGCCTGAAATGATAGCCGACTTTAATAATGCCATAGCTGGCTGTAAGAAAGGTCATAATGAGCTATTTATTGAACTTGCGATACTCTACCGAAACTAAATGCGGGTTAAATGCTCTCCAATGTTTCCGGACACCTTATTTCCTTTAAGGGCATAACTTGCAGCTTTCTTCTGATAGAGTGTTGCACCTAGCGGTGATTTATTTGTTTCAGGAGAATTTAGAGTCTTTCAGAGGAAAAAAAAAAGAAACTATGAGGCCGCATAATTACATACCTTAAGATGCAACGGATGCAAATTTATGAAGACACCCCAAGCACAGCGCGAGAGATTGGCAGTTAAACACGCGGGACGTTCGGCTGCGGCGGTGATGCAGAAGTCTAATGCACTGGCCAGTGAAGCTAATCATCTCGCGCCGCCGCGGGCTCGAAATCCTCTCACGGTCATTAAGTTTTCATTCATTAGTTGGTTGGTTGGTTTATGGGGTTTAACGTCCCAAAGCAACTGAGGCTATGAGAGACGCCGTAGTGAAGGGCTCCGGAAATTTCGACCACCTGGGGTTCTTAAACGTGCACTGACATCGCACAGTACACGGGCCTCGAATTTCTCCTCCAAAGAAATTCAACCGCCGCGGCCGGGATCGAACCCGCGTCTTTCGGGCCAGCAGCCGAGCACCATAGCCACTGAGCCACCGCGGCGGCCTCCATTTGTGGATAGACTGGCTGAATGTCTTTAAGAGGTCTAAGTAAGTAAGTTAGTAAGAGGTCTAAGAAATGCCTTCTGCCTTACTCTTCCGCGCATACGAAGCTTGTCAAACGAGCAATAGCTTTGGCCGCCTTGAACAATGCCCTCAAAAGATCGCGCCATCACCGACAGCAAGCTAGCATGGAATCTCAGCTGAAACGTCTTCGCGAAGCGGGTTTCCCGGATGCCTTCCTTTTAGGGATCGGCTTCAAGCTCCTGAAAGATCTCCGCCTATCTAGCCTCCCGATGAGGCCACCCAAAGAAAGAGAGAAGATGGCTGTTATGCCGTATCTGCACGGGATCAGCCACTCGTTGAAGAAGATAGTAGGGCGTGCTGGAGTGAATTTGATCCTAACCGCACCCAGAAAGCTCATTACGCTTTGCAGAATGGTGCACGAAGATGCCCCTAAACCAGCGCGGTGCAGTAAGAACATTGAAAAAAAAAATGTTCACCACCTGTGACACGGAGGTAATCTACGAGATACCGCTGTCATGCGGCGCTTCTTATGTGGGCCAAAGTGGACGCTGCATAAACGACCGTCTACGAGAGCACGCCATTAACATCCGCACGGGATACGGCAGCACGCTGGCAAAACACGTACCTGCCTGTCATTGCACACCTAACCTTGGACGAAGCCAGATTTTGAGGCGGTATAATCATCAGCCCAAACGTGAACTATATGAAGCATTCATCATAGATAGGAAAGGCGCGTCATGCGTTAGCACTCCATCGATGGCACTGACAAAAAAAAAAGATTCAATATCTTGAATAACCATTGACAACACGATGCGACAGGAGGATATCTTCCTCGCCTTCTTTTGGTTTTTGTTTTTTGGTTTTTTTTTGTATTCCTTTCTGGTATTTATTGCGAGCAATGCAATAAACCATGCAGTTGTAAGTTCAGCGCTGTGTGTGCGCGTCTTCTTTCTTCGTCCCGTGTAAGCGCGCTGTTTTACGGTGAGATGATATGGTGCACCTTGTAAGAGTGGAATGGTCACAAAATTTCTATAGCAACCAGATGCCCTTCTCAAGATATGTCATGATGACTAAGCAATGCGAAAGACCACCCTCAAAAACAAGTTACCCTTCTAACACTGAGCTGGCCTCTCATGCTTCACGCTCATGCCTCCCCTTTTACTGTCATTGTGGGGCACATGGCTACAATACAGGCTCTTCTACTGCTCAGCCTGCACTGATACCTGACATCTCACTGATGTCTTAGCTGCCACTGCTCTTTTTAAAAGCACCACTAAGCATGATTCAACTTCATATGAAATAATTTTAGTGATCATTAATACTATATGGGCTACCTTTGTGGACCAAACTGAACCTGTAAAATAACTGCATGAGCCGCAAGAAATAAACATCTGACTGTTCAAGCCTGACCAAAACTAGTTCCATGTGCCTGTCATTAAACCACCAACATAAAATGCATATAGCTTACTGAATTTTAAAAGCACTAGTTAAGCAATTACATGTAGACATGAAATTCGTTTCATGAGCGTCCAGTGAATTTTCGCAGCAGGACAAATGTTGCTCGATTTAGATGGTGACCTTTTTTAATGTTTCTTGTTTTCCTTTCTTGAATAAAAATTTACAGATGCAAGTGGATGCTGGTGCCACATCTTATTGGTGCTGCTGTAGTTAGTATACAGAAGTATAAACTTGCTAAACATTCTACACTGGTGAATCAATATATGTGCATGCTACCCCGCATTTCAGATTTCATCAGACAGAAAATTTAGGTGCTTTCATCTTTCCACTGTATGTCAGCGTACAAACACCCTAGACTGGTCATGGTTCTGCTGCAGGCGGTCCAGCAGGTACTGCTGTACCGCCTGCAGATAACATCACAGACGTCTCCTCTCCTCGCAAAGCCGGCATAAATGCACGCAATGACGGCAAAACACAAGCTTGATATTTACCTAGTAGAGATTAAAACACAATTCAGACTAGTGCAGTAGGAGCAACATTTCACACAATTTATGCTGAAATTAATACCGTCAGCCTCGAAGCATATCAAATAAATAATTAGATTATTTTTTTGTTATGCAGACATGAAATATGGAATCAATTTTATCCATATTTATGGCAATACAGCTAGCTACCACTTAGTGCTTGCGTTTAATGTGCAACAAAGATAAACAAAATGCAGTTATTTCTGGTGCTCAACTTCATCATCCTGCCTATGCCCAAACCAGGTTAAAAGCACTACCCACTGACCCCCAGTTTAGTATTGGGCCAGCTACATCCTATAACCCAGATTTCCTAATCTCGTCTGCAATGTTAACCTTTTTTTTGGAATATATTTCATAAGTAGTCATGGAACATTCATCACCTGTCCTCCGCACCATAAGTATTGCTCATTTCTTCATGATTTAAACCAGAACATCACAGTCGTGTTTTTCCCCTGACTCGCACTACTCTCTGTTTCGTAACGTTACACGCACTGCGCTGTCCTTAGGTAAATTTCAAGCCTTCTCAACATGGCTGCTGCCTGCAAATTTCCCATTAACATCATAAATAATGATTTAAGAACAACATTCCCGTATGCTTTCTTTGGTTTCAATGACTGTTGGCTACCTTCCTATTTATGTTGTAACGAGCTCCTCATTTCTATACCCTTCCCTGTTCTTTCCGTCATTAGGTTATCTTTGCAGCTTGAAAAACGGGCTATAAACTTGCTGCGAACTGAAAATGTGCACGGTGGTAGGTTAAGGACTCCGCAACAATGTCACTGACAATTATAGATAGTAGACATGGTTTATTGGTTTACTGGGGCCCAACGCAACTCAGACTATGAGGGACGCTGTAGTGAAGGGCTCTGGAAATTTTGACCACCTGGGGCTCTTTAAAGTGCACTGACATCGCACAGAACACGGGCCTCTCGAATTTCGCCTCCATCGAAATTTGGCCGCTGCGGCCGGGATCGAACCCGCATCTTTCGGGTCAGCGGCCGAGCGCCGTAAGCACTGAGCCACCGCGGCAGGGCACAGAAGTAGACATGATTCCGGAGTGCTGCTGATGACTTTCCATATCTTCCTCAGCTGATGAGCACGCATTGTGTACTTCAGATGAGAGCAGCGTGGACCCTTCCAGTGACAGGGTGGGATGGCATTGTTGGTACAGGTGTTACCGCCCTTGGAGGGATGTCTTCAGATGCGTTCTCAACTAGTGCAATGCTAGCCACATTGCTCACTTCAGCAGCTGTTGACAAAAACGTTTGCGGTGTTAGACTTCCCGTTTAGCAAGTTCATTTTTTCTTGTTTCATCATACTTTCTCATCTTTTTGTTTTTGGTCTTTTTAGGTAATTTATCTAAGCTCCACTAAGAACATGAACATATGTAGCTAAAGTTCACATTTACATTGTGATGCAGAAGTTAGGACCATTAAAAACATGGAGTTAGTGTAAAACTGCATTTATACAACCAATGAGGAATGTAATAAAGATGCAAAATTTTTAACAATTGCTTTCCCAAAAAGAAGTCTCTTTTATAATGCACCTACGTATTTTTAAGACACTGGACCTTGCGAGAAAAAAGTAACAACTTACAGGCTGTAGAAAGTGGTATCTAGATTAAGAAGTAGGCATACTTCCATAAAGAACTAACCTGGAGCTCAGAGGCATTTCAGAAGCTGCTCCGGCAGCTTCATGTTTAACTGCCGCAGCTTGGAATTTTCTTTCTTGAGGGCTTCCAGCTCCTCTTTGAGCGCATTGCTTTCTCTGTGTGCCACAACATCCTCATTGGCACTTCTTTTGGCAGCCTTCCTCAAATCTTTCACCTTTCTTGTTGACTAGAATTGAAGCATAGGCATAACCAATATAAATGCAGCAAATGTGTATCATGTACCAGTAATTACACTTCGTATATAATCAGCATACTCGCATTTGTTTGCACACTGCAAGGAGTATCACCCACTTGCCACAAGTACATTAGGCGTTTGCTCATCCATAACACGGTACTGTTGGCCGCAAAAGTTTGCAGGATCTGCGATACATGGCGGGGCAAAGCAAAACTGCATTGCTGCATGATCTGCCATAAGAGATATGAACATAGTATCCAGGCTCATGTGAACCCCAACACCACGCTCTGTGGTGGCAGATGGCACAGCAATGCAGTTTCGCAGATCCTGCAAACTTTTGTGCTTGACAGTTCATGCTCCTGATACATGCTAGGAATAATAGCAATGCCAGAAGGAGTGCATATGACTGTATATATGACTGCATTCAGCCTAAGAATCGGCAGGTCTACAAATGGCAGCAAGTTCCTGTACGGAGGTCTCCTTGAAAAGATTCAGCAGTGCTTAGATGTGACTGTGTGAATGTCAAGTCCTTCACGACTCTGAGCTAAAGCTGCTTCTTACTTGGTCATTCTTTACAACAGCAACTTAAATGGTCCATCAGAGCAAACAGCTATATCATACAATTCTTTGCATATGTATTTCCATGTTTAGATGCATGAACTAAACAAATACCAGAAAAATGCACTACATCACTCATATAAGCTTTTCCTACAACTGCACACTCTGTTTACCATGGCTGTGAAAATACATGCGCCCGCATGGCAACATGCTGCTTGCTCTAAGACTTGCACATGTTTCAATAATTGAACACTGGCCAACATTTCCATAAAAAATATAGAAACAGTAAACATATTCAGAACGACCAGGGAGATAGCAAAGGGCCCAGCAGTGGCATCAGTGGAAATTGCATATACCTGGGTTGCACCGAAGTCATGGCTGCCGCCATGTTTAAGATTAGATGCACGCCAGAAACATGCAAATTTTTCTAATCAATTTTTCATTACCTGCCTCAATCTGCATTGCAGAAGCTCTCCCTTAGACTGTATATTGTGGCGCCTATGACATCGCATAAAACACAGGTATACATACTACCAACATTACAATTCCTGAACGGAACATGCAATTTCCAACACGCACATTTTCTGGTGGCCCCTGCCGCTTCAGCTTTGCACGCTGTGCCTTATCTGCTGTGAACATGTTCATTTCTTCGTTGGACTCTGAAATAAATTTGTTGAAATAAATTTTAAGAAACACTTGTTTCTCGCAGAACGACCAGGGCACACAACACTCATGCATCTACATCTCAGTGCTCGCACTCGTATGCTTGTGTTGTCCCCAAGTGTCCATCGTCCACATAATTACACTCTCATGCTGCAGTGTTTTTCTCAAGTGTCCACATAATTAATGTACAGCCTGTTGGCGCTGATGAGGTAACATTTTTAAAAGCACGGAAAAGATGAGAAGACAACATGAGTGCATGAATGCAGCATATAAATAGCTGACATTACTGTGCAGTGTATTTCATAATACTACAACACCATATAGGCAAATACTGCAAAGCTTTGCAGTGTATGTAAACACACAGAATTAAAATTAAAACTGGTCTAACCATTCTCCCGTCTTCCCGAAACCACGGCAAATTAATGGGCACGGGATTTCGGTACATCGAACATCAAACATGCAGTACACTTGGAGCGCTAAAGGGGTAAAAGAAAGTGAAATATGGCGAAAAACTTTCGAGAAAGAACGCCCACAACGTGTTGTTGGGCTAGTCGGTGCAGATTCGACAACATGAAAGAGAAAACAGCGTTGACTCAGGACACGAAGGGGCGCCCTTTGTTTTGAATCGTGTGCCCCGAGCAAACCCATGTGAGCAGACAGGCGGCATATGCCTGCCGACATGTTTTGCAGCAATAGTTCACGGCACAGGCATATTAAAAAACTGTCATCAGGGTCTTCAGGACAGTTCTGCTTACCTGACATGTGGAGTGTTTTGGCGTCGTAAATCCCTCCACTGGTTTTTTCGTCGCCTCCTCAGTATACGCTGTAAGTTCCCCCGGTCCTAAAATCGTGGACATCGGCCGGGCGGAACCCTTTTACATGACCAGATTTCGCGTTTTTCTTTACACTGTCTTCCAAGAATTTCACGTAGACGTAATACTCCATTGATTTGTCTGGGCTGTCCCCACTGGAGATTAACGCTACCAAAACTATAACCAAAACAAACGACGGAGTTCATCGCGCGAGCCTCCTTGATGCGCCCACGTCGCCTAGGCTTGCTGGATAGCTCATTATTTAGGCTGCTAGGGGTGGCGCTGTAATCTCGTCAGATACGCAAAGAATTCCGTAAGACTTCTATCCGCGCACAAAACAGCATATTACGATATGTTCGGTCTAATTCTTTCTGTGATCTTAGTTTAACAGGTACGGTAAGACATTATCATTACCATTTCCCTTCATTATCTGGAAATTTCTAGAAATACAGAAGCTCTTCACTCGCGCCTGTCAGCCAACAACTCCCCGTTTGTCCGCTTCACGATTTCAGGTGAAAACAAACCGCAAAATAAGCTATTTATGTATTGGACGCTTATTCGACGATTGCTTCTTTGCCGGTAGGCGTTTCGTGATGAAAATGGAGACAGGGCAGACTTTCGTCTCGGGCGCCCATTCCAGCTTGAAAAGCACTTATTCGGTTGAATTTATTGCTGGAGAGACATTTTCTCCTCGGCATTGGGAGAGGTTCGAGATGGGGTGAACTGGAAGTGTAAATTTTTCAGAAAAAATTACTCCAGATGAACATGATTTCCGGTGAATGGCATTTTGTAGCTGGATATACATGTGATTCCGGTTGGAATCGAACGGTTTCCAGGTGGGTGGGCATGATTTCCACATGAATAATCCAGCTGATAACGGAATCTCAATCCCAGGCAGCCCAAAGCGCCACGTCCAGCGCGAATATTGAGAATAGCGGTCGCAGAATGAACACGTCGCCCATATTTATAGGACGCTGTGTAGGGCACTGCAAAAAATTCACTGAAGCTTCACACCATCGAGTAAATATAGCCGCATTGGCTGCAATGAACCAGAATGTATCACATATAGTTCTCGCTGTCCTATTCGAAGCTATAGAAATCCCATAAAAAGGAACTGCACGCATCATGCCCCAACTCAAAATTTGGTCGAAAAAATGCAGTTACACTGAGAAGTGTAACCCTTCTAACTGAACTACCCTTCTACCTTCTACTACCTTCTAACTACTACCTTCTAACTACCTTCTAACTAACTACCTTCTAACTACCCTTCTGAACTGAGAAGAGCTTATTTGGTAAAAAAAGAAAGCTTTGCGTTCATGTCATGCGAACAGCTAAGTATTATATACCGTACGTATGACAAACCCAGAAACTCAGGTATGGATTTAAGTAAAAATTTGGTGCTCCCCCCCCCCCCCCCCCCGCCCCCCGGCCAATAGAAAAAATTACGGAGGAAGACCATGCCGAACCCCATTTTTTTCGACGAAAAATATCCAAGAAGTACACATGTGAAATGAGCCCTCGCCCATCCAGTTAACAGCAACGGAAACGAAGCTCTCGGTGAAGGAAGTCAAAACAAATGGTACTGGTCGCAGAAGGAAAAGGCATGAAGATCGCTGATTACAGTTAAAGGAAAGCCGCTGTAGTGGTTAAAGGAGTGTGTGCATCTAACTGATGGGTGCGTGCTGTCTTGTTTGTAATGATGCGCAAGACATTGTTGTACATGGATTATTGCGTGGTGTTCTCTTACGAGCGCTAAATATTTTATAATAAAATTTCTTTCTCGTGATGTTTCGGTTTCAACAGCCTATAGCGATGGCTGTGACGCTAGTCTGTGTTTATAGCCAACACGGCAAGAGCGGGGCCTATAGCTGGTCCTTCATAGTACAGATATCGCGCTTACTGATACTGATAGCTGATCCCGTTCTGTGCATGGGCTGTGTGTGTCAGTTGTCTGCACTGCGCTTGTAATTTGCAGGTCACGGGGACATGAAAAAACTGCGATATGTTGGTTAGTCGTTTTACTTCACTCAGTCTGCTTCAAGATCGGAATGACAACGAATGTAGAAGCAGAGATTATATTGTAGTTTTTTCATGCCTCGCGCGTGACCTATAAGCCACTTTGACGGTACAGTCATCGGTCGGCAGTTGAAACCGAAACCGAAACAGCATGACAAAACACTTCTCTGCTCACAGATCTACGATATCTACTGCGAAGAACGGTCATTTATGCTTGTATTAATGAAAAAAAGCATTGTTTTGAGAGTTTAGTGATGCAAAGCGGCGGCGTGGTGGTTACGTAACTGTGGAGGCCGAGACCGGGCGCCAATAGCGCAGTCTATTTTTCCATGGTGCTCTCCTTCGCGCCTCGCCTTCGTTGAGTGCGTCTGTTGATCTCTGTCGCCTTTATGGACGAGCACTATTTGTGGAAGCAAGCGATTGTAGTTTTTGTTAGCTGCAGTACTCAGTTCGAACGCTTTCTTTTACCAGCAGGTCGTGCACTTTATCGCAGCATGCCTCCTAAAAAACGGTACCTTGCTTATTTTGAGCCCGGTACGTCGTCAGCGAAAGTTCCGCGGCAAACCGTGTAGAGCCAGCGGGAAAGGGAACCGTCGAATGAAGTTTCAGAGGTGAGCCGTTGCATGGCACGTTTCCAAAGACGCCCGCTATCCCCAAATTTCTCCCCGTACTCCTTGGGCCGTACCATGGCCGTATCTTGGGCTTCTACGAGAAAAACAAATCGATGAGCAGAGGCAAGTAAGCCTGTTTACAGCGTGTCCTGGGGCCCGCACCGAAGCGAGGCGAGTGCAGATTTGAGGGATGGGGGCGGATTTAAGAGACAGGGGTGAATTGGTGAGGTCCGTTTGCGAAGTGAATACAAACAATGGAAAAATCGTCTGCCAGCTACTTCCGGTTCCAAATTTCTCCCACGCACTGCCTTCTGCATAGCTATTGTCCTGTATTCGTGCATCGTTTATTTGCTAATCTATTTGTGCTGCGACATTGCGTATTGCACAGCATCACCGTAAGATCAGCGCGTGCTGTGTATGAACGCATCCTAAGCGCATAAAATGACAATTACGAAAGGTATGAGTGTTTTTTCGTGGTTATAATATTGCCAGCGTGGACTGGCTGTTCAGCGTATGCACGGCAGTCGGCTGTGTGTCGATGGAACTAGTTTAATGTGTTGGTCGTTATATACTCGTTTTTTTTTTTGCTGCATCACGAAGGCAACGAAGGCTGAGCTTGCACAGTTTAGTAAATGATAGATGTAGCTGCCTCAAAGCGTGTAAAAGCTGCTAGTGGGCTAGCAGACTATCCCTACATGCTGCCGTGCGCGCTGCACGTCTCAACACATCGCACTGCATACGCATAGAAAGCATCTGACCGTTTACATTATTTTGGTTGTACTTCATACGAAAACACGCTGCGAAGCAGAACAGAGTCGACGTATAGTTGGTCTTGCGATGATGCAATACAATCAGCGGTGTTGCAGTGGAAATAAATTAGTGTTAGAAGCGAATTAACAGTGACTGCCGTGAAGCAAGCAAGCAGGGGGAGAAATTTGGAACCTGAAGTAGCTGTAGCAGACGACTTTCCCATGAGCCTCTGCGCTGACTCTGGAAACGCACCTCACCCGCTGAAGGGGGGCAATCTATCCCCCTCCACAAGCCTGAAATTCTGCGTAGGAGAACTTTGCCTACCCCATTATTCAGAAGAAAAAAAAATCTCCCAGCAGTACACATTTCAAATGGTTTGCCCCCCCCCCTCCCCCCCCTCCCCCCCCCCCCCCCACACGCACACTCTGATGTACTACCCTACTGCCCTTTGCACCAGAATGAATTAAATTTTCGTGTAGGTGTTGAGGTGTTCAGAGGCAATTCTTGCATTCAAGCGAAGCCACATAGATATGGGCACTTAGACTTGCTGTGGTGGCTAAGTGGTTAGGTGCTTGGCAGCTGAGCCCAAAAATGCATGTTTGGTTTCTTGTGTGCTCTTTTTGATAGTTTAATGTTAGCTGCCTTTGAACCATGCAAATGCGGTATTATGAGAAAATGTATTATTTTATTTGCCTATGTTTCCTGCCCACTCAGTTGTGCTTATGCTTGTTCGATGCATGGGCTCATGCCGCTGTTGAGCAACTCTATTTTAAAAAATATTAGTGTCTCTTGTTGTTGTCTGCCTTGACTGACTGTTGTGAAATTATGCTCAACGAACCTGACAATGCTGAACTGCAAGGCGACTTGCCGTATTTTCTCTCTTGGTCCTACTTTTTGACACTTTCCCATATAACATTTAAAGCAGTATAGAGACCAAATTTTGGTTGCCTATGTTTTCTTGTTTGTAACGGTGCGCTAGACATTACTATACATGGAAGACCATGAGGTATTTGGCTACAGCTGCCAAATAATTAATGATCAAATTTAATCTCACCTGATTCGGCTTCTGTT
This sequence comes from Amblyomma mixtum, assembly GCF_055824585.1. Lineage (NCBI taxonomy): Eukaryota > Metazoa > Arthropoda > Arachnida > Ixodida > Ixodidae > Amblyomma > Amblyomma mixtum. Next base: position 417,941,841 of record NC_143014.1, on the reverse strand, counting down.
CCAAAAGCAGTTCAATAAAACTTTTTGCTGGGCGAGTTGGTTCATTTTGCTTGAGGGGATGTTTGTAGCGCGACAAAAAGAGACGAGGGACAGAAGACGAACGGGACAAGCTCTTGTCCCGTTCGTCTTCTGTCCCTTGTCTCTTTTTGTCGCGCTACAAACATCCCCTCATCCAAAAGCAGAGCGATGGCTACGATGTCAGTTCAGTATAGGTCACATGAGGCATGAAGACAGCTGCAGTATAATCGCTGCTGCTTCGTTCATTGTGATTCTGCTGCTGTGGTGGCTCAGTGTTTATGGTTCTCGACTGTTGACCTAAAAAGCGGGGGTTCAGCCCCAGCCACTATGATCACATTTTAGTGGAGGTGAAATGCTAGAGTCTCATGTGTCGCGCGATGTCAGTACACATTAAGAACCCCAGGTGGGTGAAATTATCTGGAGCTCTCCACTATGGCATCCCTATAGCCGGGGTCGCTTTAGGACACCACAACTCCCATGAACCATGCACCAAACCCATTGCCATTCCAGCTCTTGCGGCAAGCTGACTTTAGCATCGCAGTGAATTAAAATTACGAAGCAGTGATTATGTCGCACTTTTTATTTGTGTCTCATGAGACTTATATTGACCTTTCATGTCGTAACCATTACTTGACTGTTGAAGCTGAAACAGGTGAGATACGAAATTCGATTATAAATTATTTAGTGATTGTAGGTCGATGTCACATGATGGTCCATGTATACTAGTCTCTTATGGATCATTATAAAGAAAATACTTACAGCCTGTGATGAAAATATTAAAATGTGGAGGGAATCGGAATGATGTTCATGCAGAATGATACCAACTCGGGGTGTACATGAACAGGTTGCAGTCATTCACTTGAACACTGATGTTTTTTCTTCTGTTGCTGATGAAGCCTTTCCAATGTCTTTGTAGCAAACTGAAGATGAGGTGCATGACAACGCCTCTACAGGTCATCGCAATTTGGATGATGAGCCTTCAAACCAGCATCTTGATGACAGCATTTCTGATGCACAATTGCCAAGGCTTGATGAAGACACCGATGGGCTTGACAACCATGTGCTAGAGGACCCCGACGAAGACTTGTCGGAATTTATAAGACTGAACTCTGAGTCGAGACTTCCAAACCAGAGCACTACCCACCTGCAGGCGATGCTGCTTGTATTAACATTTGTTGTTGCTGCTGGTCTTCCTTGGACACAAGTGGACAGCTTGTTGGAGCTGTTGAATGCGTTGCTTGGCCAGAGCGTCTTCCCATCGACAAAATATGGCTTTAGGAAGTTATGGGATTTGCACAAATCAAGGATGGCGGAAGTCCATACATACTGCCCAACGTGTGAGTGCCTGACATCAAGCTGCGGCCTAGATTTCCAGCGCTGCACGAATTGTGCAGCCACGACGACTATGGCACAGCTGGTGAAAAAAGGAAGCTTTTTCATAACTGTCGACCTCAAGCGTCAGCTACAGTGTCTCTTAAAGAAGTTTGGGGATATAGTTGGCGCAAACCTCCAGAAACTGACAGCTGAATCTCATCAGGGAGCTTATAAGGATATCACAGATGGCCAACTGTACAGAAGGTGCGCCATGAAAGGAACATGAATTGGAGTGACCTGACTGTTACCGCTAACAGCGATGGATCGCCAGTATTTAAGTCGAGCAAAGGGTCAGTCTGGCCAATTCAAGTAGCGCTTAATGAGCTCCCTCTTCCCTACCGTTGGAAGAACATCCTCATCGGCGCCATTTGGTTTGCCAAAGGTCACCCACCTACTCACCTCTACTTGAAGACATTTGTCGAGAAATTCCACACTATGGGCAACTTCACATGGTCATTTGCTGGCAAAGTTGTGCAGTCAACAGTGAATGTGTTGTGCTTGTGTGTTGACTCGCCAGCTCGCACTTCACTGCTGAATGCTAAGCAGTACAACGGATACTATGGCTGTTCTTGGTGCCTTCAAAAAGGAACGCTTGTTGATGCTAAGAATTGTTTCAGTCATATTACAAGCTTTGCCTCATCTGCTTTCTGCACACTGTACACCACTATAATTTTGTTGCTTAAATGCATTCACATGCAACAACTTTGACTAGGTAAAAACGTAGCGCAGCGAGACAAGAACACAGAAAGACAGACAACGCATGGCACTGTGTGTTGTAGCGCCGTGTGTTGTCTGTCTTTCTCTGTTCTTGTCTCTGCGCTACGTTTTTACCTTTCAAATATGACCCAACAAGCCCAAGCATATACCTTTCTCAAGTTTGACTATTTACTGGTATCCCATGGGGTTGGTATCAACTGTTACCGGTATAAAATACTGGTCCATATCAGTTTGAACCACGTTGTGTTCTAATGCAATAACAACAACTTGGTGATGCAGGGCCATGATGATGACGTGACAATCTGTGCTTCCCCATAAAAGCAGTGAAAGAAGTTTCACTTGTGAAGAATTATCACCCATATGGGAGAGAGAGAGACTTGAAGATGGTATGACAGAGAAAAGGATGGCAAAGTTACTTGATTGTGACAGCTGTAACTCTGGTGCTTAGTCTTTTAAAGAAATTTTTGTTCACATATTCCAGAGACGGAGCCTGAAAACTGCCAGGGTATAGCAGTTTCCAACCTTAGGGATCACGGGTCTTCTTAAACTCCTAAGTATTCTGAAACAAAAGGCTGTTGTGATATGCTTAGTTTGCTTTTTAGCAGGCATAATAAAGGAAGGACATTTTGCACGTTGGTGAGCAGTCACATTTACCTTTGTGTTTACCGTAAGAAATATTTGCAGATATGCACAGGGCACTTCTTTCTAGCTACGAGGAGATTGGGTGCTGTTAATTATGTCAGCAGAATGTCTTTGCTGTCTGTTTAAACTGTTGTGATATTTTTATTGCCTGCTGATCCAAGACTTAAGAGGTGTGAAGACTACAAACACAGTTGTCACCTGTGATGCACATATATGGATTCAGAATGGAAAAAATTGTCACTTGGAAGTTCTCTCTTACACAAGCACTCTTGTAAACTTGTGTTCCTCTTCCTGCATAAGCTGTGCACATAAAAGGTCAGAAAGATTGACTATGCCGGTCAGATTCCGTGGTGATCATAATAATCGGAGCTTTTCATTAGCATCTCCCATATCCTAGGTCTACCTCTTGGAAGTTGGGTTCTGCAGTGAAAAAAAGGGTATGCAAGCTCCACATGTTGACCTATTGCCCTTGTACATATGCTGAGTGTAACATGAAAAGCCTAATTTTGTAAAATGGGCTTGTGCATTGACTAAAGGTAAATATGGTACTGTTGCATGTAGTTTAAATTATTGGAGCATTTCATAACCATCACATACATGTCCATGTCCTTCCCTCCTGTCTGTTCTTTAGCATGTATTTCCTTGTTTATTATGCATAGTACTATAACAAATTATCTGTCATTTCTTTTTTCAGGCACTCTGAAGTATATCATGGAGGGGCGCGATATGGTGGAGAGATGCCACGACACGGTGTACAGTGCAATGAAACTTGCAGCCAGGCGAGACCGTACCGTGGACGGCTTAAAGGGCTTGTCAGCCGTCGCAGCCCTCAGCACATTGGACCTGGTGTGGGGCTTTCCGCCGGACTACATGCACTGCATACTGGAAGGTGTCAGATCGCAGCTTATGGAACTTTGGCTGTGTTCACCAGGAAGCGCCTGGCACATTGGGAATCGTGTGAGAGAATTGAATGACCGCCTGTTGAAAATTCGGCCGCCAATTTCTTTCACCAAACTGCCCAGGCCAGTAACTGACCGCTCGATTTGGAAGGCTACAGAATGGAGATATTGGCTTCTTTATTACAGTGCACCTTGCCTCTTCAATATACTCCCGCAGATATTTCACACATTTCTGCCTTCTTGCACAGAGTTTATTTTTACTCTTACAAGCAAGTGTTGAAGAGACAGATATTTTTTGTGCCGAAAGGCTTCTTGTGCAGTTTGTTGAGCAGATGCCAGTTCTGTATGGCGAACACACCCTGACATTCAATGTGGACCAACTTGTGCACCTAGCAAAATCTGTGCGCATGACTGGGCCACTGTGGGCAACCTCTACCTTCCCATTTGAACGAGGGAATGGCGACATTCTGAAGCTGGTTTCTGCAGCGAAAGGAGTGCCACATCAAATAGCAGAGTGCTTCATCATGCGAGAGGTGCAGAAGTCCCTGAAGCGTCTGGTACTACTGCCACCCTTCCTGAACAAGCAGCAAAGGCTGATCTCAGGGAAGCAAGGCAATAAGCTCCAGTCAAGAGTATTAGGTGCACCATTGCAGCCTGGCAGTCTTGAATGTCATGTTCTGGATTTGATCACCCAGACCATTGGCGCTGTGCCCAGTATGAGTGAATACCTCAGGGCACGTATTAAAGGGATCACTGTACATAGTACCAATTATAACAGGACCGAGAAAACGTGCTCTAAATACATTCTAACAAACGATGGCAAGTTCTTGCGAGTGATCAACATCTTTTTGGTGGAAAACAGTATCTTCTTACTCTGCCAAGAACTAATTACCGAAGAAAGCTTTATGCCTTTCATGTTTACTGCCGAACACCCTCCGACTGATGTTGGGTTATGCCTAATATGTGAGCAGAAGGTTATTTCACCTTGTGTGCTTGTGGCACAGAATAACCAATCATATATTGTGAAGGTGCCCAATCTCTATGAAAGTTTAGGAACAGATGCCAGGGACAAATTTAAATTGGCTTACAGGCAATTTAAATTTGGCTATAAGCCAAATTTAAACTCATACTGGGCACGGCACCAATGGTCCGGGTGATCAAATCCAGAACATGGCATGGCAAGGACAAGAACTGAAAGCATGATCAATCAGTTTGACAGGCAGAGCAGAACGGTGGGGCTAAAAATTAACATGCAGAAAACTAAAGTAATGTTCAACAGCCTAGCAAGGGAACAGCAGTTCGTAATTGATAGCCAGGTGCTGGAAGTAGTAAGAGAGTATGTCTATTTAGGGCAGATAGGGACAGCTGATCCGGATCAAGAGAGGGAAATAACTAGAAGAATAAGAATGGGGTGGAGCGCATATGGCAGGCTCTTTCAGATCATGAATGGCAGTTTACCAATATCCCCCAAGAGAAAAGTATACAACAGCTGTATCTTACCGGTACTCACCTAAGGGGCAGAAACATGGAGACTGACAAAGAGGGTTCAGCTTAAGTTAACGACAACGCAGCGAGCTATGGAATGAAAAATGATGGGTGTAACGTTAAGAGATCGGAAGCGGGCGGAGTGGGTGAGAGAACAAACGCAGGTTAATGACATCCTAGTTGAAATCAAGCGGAAGAAGCGGGCTTGGGCAGGGCGTGCGATGCGAAGGCATGATAACCGCCTTTAGGGTAACGGAGTCGATTCCAAGAGAGGGCAAACGTAGCAGGGGACGGCAGAAAGTTAGGTGGGCAGACGAGATTAAGAAGTTTGCGGGGATACAGTGGCCACAACTGGCAAAGGACGTGGTTAATTGGAGAGACATGGGAGAGGCATTTGCCCTGCAGTGGGTGTAGTCAGGCTGATGATGATGATGATAGCCAATCTGTGCGACGCTGCGTACGGCCAGAAGTTTTCCATGTCGTCCGTCTAAAGCACTACTATGCACGCTCAAGGACACTGTTCCCACACTCAGTGTTTTTTTCTTGCACAGTCCATTTTATTTGTTTGTAGTCTTATGTTTTAAAGCATTGGGTCGATGCTTCTTTCAGAGGGGAGTAATTCCGCAAACCTTTTTAGTGTTTGTTTACTCTTCAGTGTTGCCGGTGCGCCGCTTTATCGCTTTGGCTGTGACGCAAGACGCGAACAGGTTTCTAGATTGATCGCATCTTGGCGGAGCCGCTTCTACGTTGTTGCAGAATCCTCTAGTAACTGCACGCTTTTTCTCGAAAGTTTGCTATCAGCTTTACATTCAGCATGGCCAAGAGCGGCGGGCATTCTGTCCAACGACCGCAGAGTTGACCTTTTGCTATGCCTCCGCGGAGTTATTTTTTGCTTGTGCAAGTCAGCACAAAAGGAGTTTCGTTTAGAAACCATTTTCGCTGTCTTCCCGCTCTCCGGACTGCAGTCACCACTCTGTGACAATATTTGCCTCAGTTGTATGGAAGGTGTGCACCTTTTGCTGCATATGTCATTTGAAGTTTATTTCCTTGTGCTGTAATCGATTATTGTGAAACACCTCTGCATCTCTGTGTTGCACATGCTATAGGTCATTGTATATAGAAGCATTCTAGAAAATGTCCAGTGTGTAGTCTTTATTGTAATTACTGAAGCTGAATGTGGCTTGTAATCGCATTTTTCATATGCCATATTTGGCCTAAGGTTCAAATGTCCGTGTGTTGGTTTGTTGTCTGGGTTTATTATCTGAGGTTTGTTAGAAGCACGCTGGATTTGTAGTGTAAAGAATTATGGTGTTGATATCTAATTTTCACATATGTTTATGAAAACATGTTAGGAGGTTACCTTCATTACCATTCTACTCAACATTGTTTCACACAGGTGATTAGATCTAGAAGGGCGACCTTCTGCTGCATACGTTCTGCTTGAATTGGTTTGTTGAGGCATTTGCATCAGCACCTAACATCCAATGAAGCAAGTTTAGGCATGCTTAAGCATGAAACACTGCTGCCCTTCGCTTTACCTGAAAAATGGTTGGTATAGTTCTATACTGCACTTTGTGATCAGGGCGACAGGCGCGTTAGACAAGAAGTTCAGATTAGGATGGATGCACTCTACCAATATTTGTCTCTGCTATGTATGCCCCCAAACTGAAGTAAACTAAATGAGGTACTGCAGTGTAGTTGTATATGTTTACAACAGCACACTAACTTCCTGTGTGTGTCAGCTGGAATGTAGTGTATTGGTGTCCAAACCTTAATGCCTATTCAAAGTGTTTTGTATGCCAAAATTAACCAACCCACTCTTAAGTGCAATTGACGACCAAAACAGTGTGCACACCACAACCCATGCAGTCTGGTGTATGCAGTACAGCACACTAATACTGCACACTGTGGACACCAAAATACACCAATCAAATGTGGTGTGCATGCTACAACACACCGCTTTCTGGTGTGCACGATAGAACATGCCAACCCATTGTGGTGTGCCCGCTGCAAACCCGCCAACCCAGTCTGGCGTGCACATAGCAACACACCAGCCCAGTCTGGCGTGCACGCTGCAACACGCCAACCCAGTCTGGCGTGCATACTACAACACACCGCCCCAGTCTGGTGTGCACACTACAACACACCAAACCGATCTGGTGCGCACACTACAACACGCCAGCCCAGTCTGGTGTTAACATCAGAACACACTAGGAAACACCAGGAAACACCAAGCCGTCCTGGTGTATTTTTCAACTGGGATATATATATATATATATATATATATATATATATATATATATATATATATATATATATATATATATATATATATATATAGGTTTGGTTTGGTTTATGGGGTTTAACGTCCCAAAGCGACTAAGGCTATGAGAGACGCCGTAGTGGAGGGCTCCGGAAATTTCGACCACCTGGGGTTCTTTAACGTGCACTGACATCGCACAGTACACGGGGCTCTAGAATTTCTCCTCCAAAGAAATTCTAGCCGCCGCGGCCGGGATCGAACCCGCGTCTTTTGGGTCAGCAGCCGAGCACCGTAACCGCTGAGCCACCGCGGCGGCATATATATATATATGACAGAAGCCAAGAGCCACAGAAACCAAGGGGCACAGGGGATTTTTTTTTAATCAAATATTTTTATTTTGTGGTGTTGATCAATTTAGAATATTACTGAATATGTTATCGCTTAAAGCTAATTGATAGAAAAGCAGAAGAAAAAACAACCACATGCCGCCGGTGGGATCCAAACCCACGACCTCCGAATTACGCCTCCGGTGCTCTACCTCTGAGCTACGGCGACGGCTGTCAAACCTTCTGCTTTCGCGGGTATTTATGTTTACAAGATCCCACCGGCGGCATGTGGTTGTTTTTTCTTCTGCTTTTCTATCAATTAGCTTTAAGCGATAACATATTCAGTAATATTCTAAATTGATCAACAGCACAAAATAAAAATATTTGATTAAAAAAAAAATCCCCTGTGCCCCTTGGTTTCTGTGGCTGTTGGCTTCTGTCATATTTATAACGAGCCCCTCATTCCCCTTTCCTCGTTTGCTTAATATATATATATATATATATATATATATATTCTTTCTACTGATCATGCTCTTCACCGCCTCCGTGTGTTTCGTTGATCACGTGTAACTTGTTGCTTCTTCATTCTCGCTGTTCAAGATGGTGACTTTTCATCTTAGGACTGATTATAAGCAAAGTACATAATGATGTTCTTGATATATAGCTAACACAGAAGATAGACTAAATTTCGCAAAGTAGCTGTTGTGCATTGTGATTCATTTATCGTCCTGTGATTCACACTGTGACTCATTTTCGTTTTCTAGCCATGTGCCTAACGCTTTTTATCGAATTTTTTTCGGTTCATTATCCTGTGCGTTGTTCATACCTACATATGTTGTACGATCCCTTTCAAATCAGACATTCTGACGAAGGCTGTTCCACGGTCGAAACGTCAATAAAGTGTGTCAAGTGTTTCAAACGTTGGTCTAGATTCTTACTACATATATATATATATATATATATATATATATATATATATATATATATATATATATATAAAGGTACCACAATTTAGAAAAAAGAAAAACAATATAGCTGAAGTTGTGGAACTTTATCAGCGCAACTGCAGCCAAGAACACCAGAAAGTATTTCAACTAGCAGCTTGATGCTTATATTTCACGGTAATACAAAAAAGGAAGCAACCATTCACAGACGACGAAACTTCCTTGAACTTCCTTTTTGTAGTCATTCTCTGTAATGCAAGGAACACTCCTGAGACCTATCGCTTGGCACCCACTTGCTTCCTTTTCCTGACAGTCCTTGGCGAGCAATATTTTCAACCACGCTTCTCGACGCTGTAGGTTGGAGGGAAACTCATGAGATCTCACAGTTGGGTGTTTTCTGGAGTTTGTGACACGCAGTGGCACAGAGCAAATGCGCGGCATGGTGCCCCGTACACGTCACCGATCTCCACACACACGTGCACAAAAAGCCCAAAGCGTGCACAGCAGGCACTAAGCAAACACTCATTCACACGCACAGAAAAACTCAAAAGTCCAGCGCTGCAGGCGCGAGGCAAACGTGCTCACTGACGCGCACCCCAGAAAATCCACAGAAAGCACTGCAGACACGAGGAACGTGAGGCAAACGCGGTTTTACACGAGGCAAACGCGCACGGACACGACGTAGGAAGCTGCGCTTCGAAAGTCCACCCCCGGGAAACCGGGCGGCGTGTGCCCGAGCAGTGGCGCCCTCACCGAGAACAGTGGTCGCGACTGTAAACTCCGCCAGGACGCGCTCGCCCATTGTCGGCGGCGCGACGTGGCTGGCTGCACCTCGCTCCGCGCTTTACATCAAGCGACCTTGCCAGTAGTTTGCAGTACTTGCGCATATATGTGCTTACATACGGGAACCCGCAACTAACATCTGCCGCCGAGGGATCCATTACGCGCAATAAAGAGACAGTGCCGATGGCACTGGCACAATCGCTTTCATGCACCATGTGCAGCTCAGCAATAAATGCGTCATTACTGCAGGTTACGGCAGTTATAAGTTAGAAGCCGCGGTAAAACAGGGGTGATTTCCGTGTCCACGCGGTCTTCTTTTCACAAGCATTGCGTGGGCGACTCCACCTGCATTCCCCGCGCCCAGACGTTGAGTTGCTTATCGAGCTGTCGTGTTTAGTGACCATGATGTGCTCAGTACGAACTGGTGGGCTAGTTGGTTGCACATGCCTAACGATCCCCAGCACAAGTAAGCGACGAAGACTGACAGAAAACACACCACAACGCGCTTTTCATGGTGATGAGAACGTCGAAGGCTGTTTAACCTCTAATTACATCGGCAACTACTCGAAGGACAGTTTCGAGCCTTTTGCTTTTTGGCGCCATCCGATGAATTCTTCCTAGCACTCAAAGCCGCGCTCCAAACAGCGCGAAAAAGAAAACCATCTAGCTGTTTTTATGTCATGCGTAGGTAGAGCACCACTGTCGTTGGCGGCACTGAAAAAATAGAACACAGAGCTAGAAATACCAAATGCCTAATATTCTCAGATCAATTCGCAAGGGCTGTCTTTACAGACGGTACAAAAAACAAAAAAAATGATTTCTCCGCGTTGCACGCAGCCGTGCACTGATGTCAGTGGTCATTACGAAGACGAGGGCAACGTTCCCAGCGTCTTGCTAGTGCTTTTCAGGTGCGTAGTTTTCTCTCTGGAACAATGAGAACATAAGTTCTGCTTTATAAAACACACATTATGATTACCCGCACGATTCCGTTCTAGACGACTAACAAATCACTACATAAGTAGATAGTGATGCTATATATATTTCTTTATATCTTTATTTGAGGCGTTTGTGCACAATTCTCTCTGGAGGCATAGCAAAAGCCCGAGAAGACCCTCACGTGACTATGCCGCCCTACAGTAGTCGCAGCAGATGCTATCCGAAACAAATATTTTTACACCAATCACACAAAACACTTGCCTGAAAATAAAGACAAATGGAACGATGAATACGTATTCACAGTATGTAATTTTCAGGAGCGTATACTAGAGATCAACGGTGGAATATGGAAGTAAAAGAAAATTGTTACGCTTCTATATTGATTTTAACATTCAAACAAAAAAGATTTGTTTGAGTACAAATTGTGTCAAAGACACGCGAATACAAATAGCATCGTTTGAATTTTCCATCAGTCGAAGCGCAAGACGCTATGGACTGAGAAAGACGTGTATCGATGTTAGTATGTCACCGCTCGTGCCAACGCTGATTTTACAATCATTTCTTAGGTGCCGATGCTTGAAGGTCCGAGGGCCGCTGCCATGCTCGTTACGCCGAAGACAGATTGCACCACGTATTCCTTGGTCCCCTACCCAATTTGGAAAGTTCAACTTCCGTAGTTGTACTATTTCGGAGGTATCTATACAAACACCGAATTTTCAGTAGGGGTTCTTTTTCCTTTACAAAGAAGTAGCTTTGACCATGTCCCCGTGCACGCAGCCTGGAGCACCTGGCACTGCGAGGCCAGGACGACTCGAACGACAGCGGGCTCCGGGGCGAGTTGTGGCACGGAGTGGCGTCGTCCAAGGAAGCCTTGGGCGAGATTGGTTCTCCGTCAAACATCCCGCCGGAGGCCGTACTTGTCTTCGATGCCAGTCTGGCGTCGTTTATAGAGCACGAGGACGCAGCGGTGGAGAAGCCGCACCCAATCGGCGTTCGCTAGCATCGCTTCGCCCCGGTAAACGAGCTGAGTCGCCGTTCTCGCTAAGTCGGCCTTGCTGGCGATTTGTTAATGCGTGCACTAGGCACCCACGGCGCCTCGCCAGATTCTGATGCGAAGCGCGGCTCGCGCCCTCAGCGCATAAAGGACGTAGTACGAGCTCAAGAAACTAGCAATGTCGGCGGGTTAATACCTGCACAAACCGAAAGCGAGA